>NW_027315693.1:0-32012 GCF_039878825.1 Excalfactoria chinensis
GGTTATAATGGAAAGTCACAGCATACGATATTTATACTGTTATGCTTTATCACGCATGCAAAAAATGTCCCTGTCTTTTCCAGAGGTGACACCTTAGGGCTCAGACATGCAACCAAGTTACCACAGGTTAGATGAGCACTAAAAAATAGCTGGTGGGCATGCTCTAATAGCAGGGTGCAAGGTTAAGGCCACTCTGCTGAAGCAGCCTTTATTAAACCAACATCCCTCACATTTGCCCTGGGCTAAGAGTACACAGAGAAGCATGCAGAAATGTCATAACTCAGTCCTATGCCTCAGTCCTCAGTTTTGACAGCGTGACCGTCAGACAACTGCTTGTTAACTGGAGTCAGAGATCGAGGAAAAAGGCAAATATCTACAAACCTTCCACTCCCCCTCAGCAAAGCCATCCAAAGGTTAATAGCAGCAGACCACTCAAAAAGACTTCTTCCTATACTGTATCAGCTACCAATTAGTTCACGTCTGCTGTCCTTTGAGTCTCTTCCATTATTTTTTTGGCCAAAGACAAATAAGATGGTAGAAGAGAGAGCAGTAAAAGGTTGCAGAAACATCTGAAAATCCAATGAAAACTTGAACAGTTCTGTCTGTCCCATTTTGTGTGAAAGTTGTAGGTTAGATTTTCATAACAATATTCTTACAAAGTCCAGAAATAAAAAATGAATCATACGCATGCCAGCTATGTGAGATGCTGAAGTAAAGCTTTCAAGTGACCTTTACTTTTAAATGTTAATTATGCATCAGACAAATCTTCCAAGTTCTGAATTTCTAGTAAGACCAAACAAATCAATACAGATACCTTCCCTGAGAAATAACTGCCTCGCTTCACAACAGCATTACTCTGTTGACCAGACTGCATAGTAAATACTGAAATAATCCACTGGAAGAAGTTGTTTCTCCTGTACTGTTGGTCTAGGAGTTAACTAATAATTGTACCTGATGAGAACACACTGCTCCCAGGATGAAACTATTTGCTTGCACTGAAGATCATGAGATTATTGCTGTTTATCAAGTGTCGTTGAAATATAACTGTAATATATGCAGATACAATACGTTTCTCCCAAGGGATTTATGGTATACTTTAGAAAGACAACACTGTTTATCACACCACAGTGAGTAATTAGATAAACTCAGTTCAAATCAGAGCTTTTTCTTGGAGTCACTATTTGTTCTGATGATGCAGGGACCAGTTTCACAAAGCTTGCTTCTCCACAACCAAAATAAATACCTTTATTTTCCAAGGTCATCAGCAGACCCCTATTGCACAAGAGCTTTTAGAATAAAGAAGAATATTAAATATATGAGAGCTGGAAACTCCTAGCTTGTTTAAACTACTACAATAGTATATTTGAATTCATTATTTCTTCCAAGTCATCTAATTTCAAGCTAAAAATGGGACTTGTAGCAATGTCTTTACATTAAAAGACTTCAATTTGATAATATGCAAAGTCTATTTGTCTCTTTGGCGATATAGTGCATTTTTTATTCCAAGATGTTGGTTTCCCTGGCAGCACTGTTCTGTTCAGTAAAAACATACTGCAACTGCAAACCAAAGGTAGCCATTGGTTAAGGATATGAGCATGCAATTATATTGGCTGGCAGTGCATGTTAAACAAAATTCTTAAGAGAATTCTTATGACATCACCTGTATATGTTTTAATTTATTGAAGTCTGCTCGTGTTTCTCAAATATGCACCATAAATAATCATGTTGATACAAAATTACACTTGTTTGAACTAACCTTCACACTAATTATATCCCAGTCCTACCTTTGCTTACAGATAACTCACTTAACTATTCATATTTAATTTCTAATCTATTTTAGTACAGTCTTCACTAATAGTTTTTTTTTTAAGCTACTATTCCAGGCTGGTTTGAAAGGAAAGGTAGTCTTGATGACTTTTGGGTCCTTAATAGGTAGGCATTCCTCCTTATCAATCACTACATTCCAGAATATCACATTTAACTCCTCCTTTACCTGATTACACAGTATTAACCCAAGCCAGAATTACCAAGATGAATATAGAAAGTCTAGAGTCCTGAAACTGCTCCAGAGTTTGCTTTAGGCTGTTGTTTAAAGACAAAATTATATTCAGGTCACCTCTCCTGTAGTCAATAGCCACTACAACAGTATCCACTAAAACTGCCTGGACTGGCATTGCTACTGTTCCCTTGGCTTACAAAAACATTTGTCTGACAGAACCATCACAAAGACACACAAAGCACAACAGCCCCAGAATAATCCTTACAATCTTCCTTACCAGAAAGGAATTTCAGAGGAGGAAAAAGCATTTATTTTGACTTTCTGCTCCCTGAAACAAGAATACTACTAAGCAACATACTTCCACATTCCATTTTTGTCTACTGCTGAAGATAACCCAGAATTTGTATTTTAATCTAGCAAGCCCTATAACATGCCAGCAATACATTCTGTTTGCTGGGCTTTTTCAGTTTGTTTTCATTTTCCTCTGAACTGAGAGCTTACCAACTCTATCTTCCTAAAAGGAACAACCCCAAAATTTTCATAGGAAATTCTCTCAAAAATTTCTTAAACGATTTTGCTTTTTCCTGAGAGAAATGAAAATTCTTAGCCAACATTTCAGGTAACTGATGAGGAATATACAAGTGCAAATTACTGGTTTGATATGCATAGTCTGTCACATATTCAGTTCTACCACTACACCCCCTGATGAAGAGTCCCACTCTGGCTTTCCTCTAGCCCCCCTCTAAGTACTGAAGTGCCTTTACAGAATCTCCACAGAGCCTTCTCTTCTCCAGGCTGAAGAACCTCAACTCTCTCCAGCCCCCTGATAGCAAGTTAAACTGAAAACTCTGACAAAAATTAGTTGCATACCCTTGTTTGTTTGTTTTTTTCCCCCTCTCATTCTCTTCCAGCAGCCAGACAGGCATTCTCTAAGCACTACCCATAAGATATCTCTGGTGAAGGTGTGTTTTACATCCATCTTCCCAGATGCTTAAGAAAGTTTGCTTGGCAGTACTAGGCAAATACCATTTGGTTTAAAACTAGAAGCTTAGGACTCTGTCCTAAAACCAGGTTTCTGTCAGAGGCTAGCAGGGAATTACCCTTTTCTTACAAATCAGACAATTAAGAGTAGTATGTAGCATTTTCTTTATTCTAAACTGCCACCAGAGCAGGATCTTCCTTCCACACAGGCTTCTACACAGAAGAAGAGTAAACTGAACTTGTATCCCAGATGAATATTTAAACAAACAGGATAGCATTCGAGAGAAAAAGAAAACAAACATATAACTGATATTGGCTGTACTTCCCACTAAAATGGCTCTCTTGGGCCAACAGCCTAAACACAGACTGTATAGCTGGAATAATACAACTATAGTTACATATAATTGGAAAAATGCAAGCATCATTGTAAAAAAAACAAAAACAAACAAAAAAAAAAGTATAATTGTAAATAGATAGCAAGAGGGTATCTAAGGAAAAGACTCACCAACTCTGAGGCCTTCAGTCAAGATGGATAACATTGAGGCTTGCCACCAGAACTCCACAGAGAAGCAATCTCCAGAAAGAGACACTGCTTTAGTGGTGGTCAGCCCTTAAATGAGTTCTAGAGGTGGAGTCAAGCTCCACCCCTTCTGGGAGCACAGCTAAATTACTCTCACCTGTGCTCCTACAGCTAACTCGTCACTTGCCTCAGCTGATTAATCAGAGGTTCAGGCTGTGATCAACTGTTTCCCTTACACAGACACACAGAGTAATCCTGCTTCAAGTACATACAGTTTACAGAGAGAATCCAAGGAACAATACCGAGTTACAGACTTGGAAGGGTTCAGGTGCACATCTGCTTGTTACTGAGCTGCTTGTGTCTGCCACTCCATTAGGCTTCTAGGCTCATCTAAGAACAAATGTAAGGAAATGTAGAAGCATTCAAACCATCAACTCCTACAAATCTTAGATGCCTCTTAAAATGATCTCAACAGTGAAACCGGGCATAAAAATCCTAATTCTCCTTCCAGATCTGACCTTTAGTCCACGCCTCTGTTCTGTGTCTCTGTTCGAATCAAGACCAGTGCACAATTAACAACTTCCCTGGCCTGTCAGTACCTTATGCATGTCAGCAAAGCAAAGGGTCACCTGCAAAGGAAGAAAGAAATGAAAAATAAAAGATAGTTAAAACAATCAGTGGGTTGTAATGAGAGCATCTGTTATGACTCTGAGGAAACCCCTCTGTGGCAGCACCATCAGAACCACTAACAGAGCTGTGATGATGTTTTAGCAAGGAAAAGACAAATACAAACTGCGGTAGGCAGCAACAGGTGTTCAATAATTCACAACCGTTGTGAACATTACACCATCCTGGAGGTGTTATGAGGGTGTCCACTGTGCCACAAAACAATACCAGCCCAGATTTGGGATGGCAATGTCTGCTCCCAGATGTTGCTCTCCCCTCAGGGCCCACAGCAACAAGGCCAAGGAAAAACATGGTGGTCGGGGTGAAGGAGGCAAGACAGGCCCTTGCTGTTTCTCCACCGATGGCCTCAGCCCTCCTGCAACACACAGCACTGCCTCGGCCTCTCGTTTGCTGGCCTTGCCCAGTTAATTCAGGTGGCAGAACCTGATGGGAGGTCCTTGCCAGCCTGCCCTGGTCCCTTCAGCTGGTGTGTTGCTGGGTTTCTCAGCCTTTAGGGATTATGAGAGAAACAATTGTTTTAAAGACAAAAATTATAATAAGTCTTGATCCAAATACATGCAAAGAGTTCATGAAAAGAGTCAGCCTCTTCTGAAAAGCAGCACCAGCACCTCTGTATTACTTAATTGTGATAAGGATAATGCAGCCAGCAACAGTTTACCCTGTTCTTCTGAACTAGGTTTCACAGGGAGAAAAAGAAAAGCCAACAGTCAGTTCCAGTAGGACTTTCTCACACATTAGGTAATTTAATAAATTAATAAATAGTGTTGGCAAAGCTACAAGGTCATTCCTGTTCACCTTATGGCACTAGATTAGACTCCTTCACTAATGGGTATTTTATACCTGAAGGAGAGGTGGACACTACATGTCATTCCAGAAAATATAGTGACTCTGGGAGGAAATGAGGGAGCTCCTAAGCATGCCAGAAAACTTGACAGCAGTTTCCAGAACTGCAAGTGACAAATGTTCCTGTTAAGGAAGATCAGGGCATGGCATCACTTTCTTAAAAACAAGACAAAAAAAGCAGAATGTTTTTCACTCAGCATCACAGATACTTATTTGGAAAACATAAAAGTCAACAAGCTAACATCAAAGTAAAGCCACACAAAGCTGAAAAATATATCTTGCTTCAGCATGACTCATGAACCCATTTCCACTCCTAAATCCTCAGTAAAAGGCCTTTTTGCAACCACCATTTTTATGTTACAATAAAAAGATACAATAAAGGACAAAGACCAGTACGATGCAAGGAACTGTCATGAAATTAAAGGTGCTGATCTCACAGTTCCCGAGACAGCGGGCAGTTTTTAGCTTTGCAGGCAACTACAGATGCTTTTAAGTATACGAGGAGGTTTAACTGAACAAAATTACAGCTTTCAGCAAATATTCCCCACACTGGAGCACTCACAGAATTTTGTGCTAAAATGATTGCTCTAGCTTCTCTTTTCTATCCTATGTCAGAGAAGCTGTATGTATTTTTTATTCAGAAACCCAGTTGCCTAGGACACAGATTTTAGTTCCTCTGTGATAATGGATATCTTCATCAGTGCGACTTTTGCATTTGTTAATTAGTGTTAAAACGTGCCATAATTACAGTCCAAATTTACTTAGAAATAAAGTCCAGCCCTCTGATATTGCCATTTTTATACTACTAGAAAGGAAGACTTTGTTTTTTACATTTAATTTGTTTCCCCTTAGAACATTATCAGCCTACTACCAACACTCCCCTCCCCCTTTTTCATTTTTGCTAATCTCCAAAGGTAGTGTTTTTTAATCACATATTAGAAGGAAAATTTGTCAAGCCTGAATCATTTGTTTCCTTTGCTTTAGAACCTTTTCTACCTAAGAAACTAACACCCTTTTCAGTGCATAATCCTCGGGTCTAGCTCAGTTTTCTCAATTCTCTTGTTAGTGTCAGAGACACTAGAGAGACCCAATATTCTCATCTTTACGCATTCAAAGATCACATCATCCACATCACGTCATCCAACATCACTTGAACCACGAACCCTTAAAAAAAGAGGCACTGGTCTCCAAATATAATCCTCATTCATATACAGAAACCTGAATGTATATCACCTTGCATTTGGAAGAGATAGCAGAGCTATTTTATTTTGACTTCAAACATTCTGATAGACCAAGATCCATTTTCAAAGGAACATACTGCAATGCTTTGTGAGCATTCTCACTTACAATTTTTACAGACACTTGACTCTCAATTGTATTAACAACTTTTTAATCTTGATGTTATTTTGATGTGGTGTTTTTGTCAGCTCTCACCAGAGTCTATCAGGTCAACAATATTCTTTACAGTCAATCAAAATGGAAATATTTCCTGAGACAAGACTTCTCACGTGCATGACAGTTCAGACAACAGGAATACCCTTTAATCAAATGGTCATTTCAGTTTAGCCAATAATATCTTGCTTGTATTTTATTTAATACAATAATTTACAATCCATCTATTAGAAAAAGATAGAATATAACTGTAGAAATAAGCTGATTTGTCCTGGAAGAAAAATGCGACTTTGCCCTCCGGCCATGCCTATGTTGGATTTTTCCCATCTGGGAAAACTTAACCCCAGAATCCTTTCTTCAAATATTTGTTCCTAAGAGATGAAGAAAGCAATGGCATTTGAAACTGCACAGGCAACCCCAATTTTCTTGTGATGGTACTGAGAGAAATTTCCATTTAGCTACTTTATAAATACAAGACAGCTCATTCTGACCCCCAAGTTAAATATATTGGAAGTTTCAGTTCCTACAGGACACTCACTTCCTCTCACAGGAGAGCAGAAATGCTTTGAAGGCAAGTTTTTTTGCTGCCTGCATGTCAGGGGAGATGGCAAGCAGAGAGGTAAAATTCACTGCTATCTCTGTAGTTTTATTAGGAATCCATAAGCATCAGGCTCACCATTCCTCAGATAATATGGCTAGAAAAACATACAAGACTTCATCAATTTGCAATAATTGGTAATAATCTGAAGAGAAAATTAAAGTTATTTCACCCTCGAGAAAAACACTTATTGAATTTAAGTCTCCACAAAGAAAATGGCTTCACAGTAAATATGCGGCTCCTGGTCAGGATGTATGGAAAAATGGGAGAAGAATAAACCACAGCAATGACAGCAATCGTACAGCAATGGCAGGAGCTATCTATTGGTAGTATTTTATAAAGAAAGTAAAAGATGAAATCTATCTAAAGAAAACCTGACATTGCTGCCTCCCGATGGTGCTACATACATGTTATGGCCTTTTGTTCGGTAGGAGAAGGAAGCAATGGTTTTATTCTGTGTGAGTTGAAACGAGCTGAAATGAACAGTCATAACAAAGAAAAACTGTTGGTATGTCTCGTGGAAAGATGGTTTTCTGAGGACCCTTCTTTGAGAGGAATCTGAGTAAATATTTCATTTGATGCAAACCAGATCTACATCTACATTCTGTAGATGAGAATTTGCTCTACCAAATATAGTTATTACGCTCTTTGTATCTGCTAAAGTTTCCAAGGAAATAAACAGGAGGCATTACTTTTGGATCAACCCACATATTTTTTGCCCAATCATTTATGACAAAAGTTACAACAGAATTCCATATGGTGCTTCCAGACGACCATGTGGTATTTTTCTCCTCACACCGCCAATATCTCATTGTCACCAAATACTGCAGCATACCCTCACTCCCAATCAGCAAACAAAATAACAGTGATCTTTTAATTATCAGTCAATCATCCTTTCACTTTTTTTGAGACCTACGGAGGTACAACCTGTATGTGGGCACTTTAGGGGACTGCTACGTCTTGCCACTTGCTGGATATGTGTTGACATGTAGCCTACGAAGCCCTCACGTCATTATTCCGGTGTAAAAGAAATCATATCACAGTTTTGGCCAGCAGAGCTGCCATTGCCTAACTCTGACAGTGTTAAGTTCAGCTCTAGATCTATAGAGGGTTCAGTTCTTCTACTGATAATCACTCTAGTTAGATATACATACCTGGATCAAGTCTCCCTTAGGTAATAATCATAAATCTGATTCTTTGACTGTGGCATCTTAGAGGAGATGAACCACCTAAACTGCAACAGTTCAGTTTCCCCTGTTGGTAAAGCAGAGAAAGAAGGGAATTACATAGAAATGCTTCTTTGTCACAATGTTCCTTGTTAATCCAGTGATCAGTTACTTACTTCCAAATTTCCACAGGAAATGCCCTTAACTTTCCAATTCGCAGTCTCAGATCAGGAGCAGCAAAGAAAATGAAACAAAAGCCAAAGTCAGCGCAGCCAAAGCAAAACGGGAGTCTTCCTAAAACTTGTCAGACAACTACATCGGAAAGATGCATATCAAACATACTGCTCTCTTTGTAAAGAAGATACATATTCAGAACTTCAGGGAGCTGCATCCTCAAATATTTGAGGCCCTCACCACGCAAATAAGGGCAGCATTAAATTTTCAAAGGTCATCTTGTGCAAAGAAACAAAGAACCAGTTGCTGTGACACACAGAGTGAACTTCCTTGTGAATTTATGTAGAAATGTGGTTAAAACGGAGTTTGTTCCTATTTGGATGGAGGTAGAGAGCTATTAACTTTTGACACAAAGCTAGGTCAAATGAATTAAACATCCTTCAATCAAAGAGAAGAATAAACTTAATATTTAATATGCAAGTTCAATTCTTCTTACGAGTGATGTTAGGACTGTGTTACGTATTTCAGTCACCAGTGGTTTTCCAAACTGCTTTCATTCTTTGTACACTCTTCGCTATTATCGTTTATTGAATGCTTGGATTTATGTCAACCAGACATAAATACTTGAGTCTCTGGGGTATTTTTTTTTCTCAGAATGATAATTGCTGTTTTTACGAGCAGTAGAGCCAAAAGACTGCAATTGCATTGTGAACAAGGGACTTTAAAGTTCTCAAGATGGAAAAATAATCTCACCGACTATTAGCTTTCAGCGCTGTTCAATTGAAAAACAAAATGTAACTGCACTGTGTGTATCACTGAAGTCTTCTAAAGAGGTAAGGGTGAAAACAGTTGAAAGTAATCTTTGGAAAAATTTACCAACAATCAGTAAAGCTTGTTTAGTAAAGCAATTGCATGGTTTGGCCTCACTCAGCAGGAAGATATAATTTGTATGCCATTAGTCAACTTGAAAAGAGTTTTGGGGCATAGGTTAGAAACAACTGTGTGGTAAAAGCAACTCATCCAGCTTTAGTTCCCATTAACCTATCTGCTGTAGGTGTCCCTGTTCATTGCAGGAGAGCTGGACTAGAAGACCTTTAAGGGTCCCCTCCATCTCAAACCATTCTATGAATCTCTAAGGGAAAATGGATTCATCTTTGCTCAGCTGCTTGCCACGGATTTCCTGCCACTTTTCAATTAAATGCTATCAGTTTAAACTCTTGGACAGAGCAGCTTTTATTCCTTCTTCCCCAGCAATTAATGTTCAATGCTAACCAAACTGCAACAAGTAGAACTGAGGAGACAATGGAGGTGGTAAAGCCCTCTGAGGCTCACAGATATTCAATGCATGTCTTCCTCAAGTGTGTAAGGAGAGTTGTAACAAACACTGTGTAGGCAAAGCTGACTCTGTTCTGAAGTTAAAAGACCGATTAAAAAAATAAAGGCAATCAGTGCAGGCCAAATTAACTACAGTATAAATGACTGTACCAAAGAATCTTTACTTGCATTAACAATCCAATTGAACTCTGCAAGGAATACTTCTGTTGTTTGAAAACAATGAGAGCTTCTTACAATGAAGCCATTACATTTTAAATGATTTCTCTGGTCAAGATCAAAATACATCGATAACATATTTATTTCAGCACTGTTTCAACTTTTCTATCTACCTGATCATTCTTTCATATCACCTAGCCTCCCACACCATACTGTTAGCGAGTTATATTGCACTTAGAGCTCCTGACGCACTCTGAGGGAACAGCTGAACTGAGCAAATAGGACCCTTCACTGGTGCTAAACCATTCTGCTGTGGGTTCTGAGCATGAGAAAAATTGGTCATTTGCTCTCAATCTGTGCACTAAAACTATTTAAAAAAATAGAGGAAGAAAAGAGTGAAAACAAAGGAGTTCTTTCAGAAGTGCGTTAGCTTTGTATGGTGGGCTACAGGTTTGCACGTACATTTGTCTTGGTTCCAACTTACTGAATTCTGAGCATCTTGGAAGCCCTGGTTTTCAAACTTAATAAAGGAACATTAAAAAAAAATCATTATTACATTGCTAGCAAAAATTGCCCCAAATCCCTGCCCGCACTCAGTGAAATAATGTTTGATTCCTTCAGAGAACTAAATATCGTTCATCTTTCTTTTAAGAGACACAAGCTAAAATGGGCTGTGCTGTATGAGTTACTTGAGGGCAACCAGTCAGGCCGCAGCACAGTGATAGGGCTGAGAGTGGAACATCAGCCATACCACTTTCTAAACAAAGCAAGCAGTCATGTGAAAAGGATTTGATCACTTTTGCTTTATACTCAATAGAACGAGCTAATATCACGCTTAGACACCAACAATCATTTCCATTTCACAGAGTAAGCCATAATGAAAGTAACTTGAATTACCATCAGCTGCTGAATGCAAGCTTTCAAAGTGTTTGGGCACATGGTCACGCCATTGCAGGCAGCCAAGCCAACCAGAGTTACTGCAGAGGCACATGCCTCACAGTGGGGAAAGTGAAGAAGAAATGGAAGTCTGGAAGTGAAGGAAGTTGTGCTCAGTGATCCACTGCCATATCTGCGCTTCATCTGAAGCAAGCCTCAGATTTCACCAGCTTAACTGCTTTTGTGGACCAGAGACCCCCATCATCAAAATCCAACTCAGTTGTCTTCAATAGTATTTTATTTCAAAATATATTAAACATTTTGTGCTTACAAATGACTGCAGTGTGAACACAGTATTAAGTTAAAAGCTTCTTATACCCGCTACAAAAACAAAAAAACCCTTTATTAGGAAGAGGACTGGTGCATACAATCAAAATTAATGAAATAAATACCTCTGCAGTCTATACGAATACTTCTCAACCTTAAACCACGTTCTCTGTTCCGCCACCAATGGACAAAGAGATTACTTTTCTAATACTACACATGCAAAAACAGGCACTGTACCAAAACCAACTATGGTAACATTATTCGTGAACATAGTTCCATTCTGAAATTGTGTCACGTGTACACTTACAGACGAATTTGAGTCGACAGAAGTTATTGCTCCAAATCCCCCACGAGTTCTGCTTAGAAACGCACACATTAGAACAACCTGCGCTCTGTAACACAACAGATCTGCTTCTAGATTGCAGTAGGATCTAGCCAGTCTTTGCACACAAGGTCACAAGTTTCTTTGGATTTGGTTTGGTGAAATTTACCAAAGAGAAAAAACAAAACTTCCCTACTCTTCCGACCAAAAACATCAGACAGTAGTTAACTAATGTATAGGTAAGCATTTTGTATTAGTAAAGAAAGCTTATGTCCGGCCATCACTGAAACGTAGTCTTTAATTTTAAAGGTAACAACCAGAACAACTTGTCTGCTTGCAGAATATACCAGCGACAGCAGTGGAAACTGAATACACTGAACTACCCAGCCAGACAGTTACAAACAACACAAAGTTGTTTTTTTTTTACTGATACTTCCTGACAAAGCGTCAGTCTGTGGCTACGATTGGCAGAAAGGTAGCCAAAAGTTTGGATGATGCTTTTCCAAGAGCACGGTCTGGATGACAGTTCTTAAGCTTAATGAAATTCTGTTCCACGGCTACTTTTTAGCTTTGTGATGCCTCTTACACTTAATCCACAACAAACCATGAGAAATAACTAAGAATTAGGTTTCTCATTTAAAGCTGAGAGACAAAAAAGCGAGGGCAGGAAAATAAATCGGTGTTTTTACTCTAAAATTGCCATGCTGAAAATCTTTCAGATATGTATGTGGATGCTTGAGCACTCAAGCTGCATCTACTAGCTAGCAAATGCATCCTGCTGCAAGCAAATATGCCCTGCTTCTGACACAACCTAGTTCTGGAATTGCTACATAATTCTATATTCAGAAAACAACCTTTAATTCAATAAAACACCAATTACATTTGTTTGAGCTTGTCCATATGCAGAGTGCAATAAAGATATTTTCACTTAGAGAGTGCTGACGCACTGCAACAGGTTGCCCAAGGAGGTTGTGGATTCCCCATCCCTGGAGGCATTCGAGGCCAGGCTGGATGTGGCTCTGGGCAGCCTGGTCTGGTGGTTGGCAACCCTGCACATAGCAGTGGGTTGAAACAAGATGATCATTGTGGTCCTTTTCAACTCAGGCCATGCCATGATGTACTTAACTTGCCAACCAGCAATTCCTTCCTGAATTGGACATACTATTTCAGTATGTGGATATGCAAAGCATGCCTTTAAGGGAATCTACCCCAAAACAGCATGTGCACAAATTCTTCCAGGGCCAGTGATCTCTTAGCAATGGCTTACCAGATGGAAGAGCAGTCTTTCCCACCTTCACATCAACTGCAGTAAAACAGTTCTAGTCATCCCACCAGTATCTGCTTGGCTCCCCTACAACTTTCTTTAAATAAACATTAATTCTAGAAAATGGTGCTTGTTTCCACTACAGACAGGCACTATTTTGTTCTCGGGTATCTTAAAAAAAACCCAAAACCCACATTTCAGTTGAAGTCTGAATATGAGAAACATTACTCATATTTATATAATGGTGTATATAAACATATATATTTTCGAAGCTCTAAAGGAATCCCTGAATATGATCAACACTTCTGGCGCTGCTTCTGGTTTCAAAATATCAAGCTCATTTTGCACATTCCAATTTTCATTTATTTACTTTAATTGCCAATTTTCTCATTTAAAAGCCATTTTGGAGATTTTGACCATAAAGCACTACGGGATTTTAATAAAAAGGACATATAAACAGCAACAGGTTAAAGATCAAACTTCCGTGAGGTTTGTTATTAGGTAAATTTAGTTTTGTAGGAGTGTAAACTAGAAACAAGACGGGAATGGATTTGCCAAAGCGTGCGTCACCAAAAAGCGTGAGACATAAATATTAATACAACCTTGGAAATACAAGCCCAAATGGAACCTATAAAGATGATCTGCACACGTGGTTAAGAGACTCCAGGTTTCAATTAAGAGTATTTAATTGGCAAGGAAAACAGCTGCATTTCTAGAATGCCACCTCCATTATGAAATCTACTGAAGGCTAACTCCGATTCCAACAGTTTTCAGCACCCTCTGAAGAAAGCTTGGCTGTTTCCAGCAGTGATTTACATAAAGGTAGCACTACATATATTGAGAAAATTAAGCTGATACAACAGAAAGACGATGTCTGAATAAAAGCAGTTGTGGAAGCATATTCTACAGCCAATGCAAAGCCATGGCGTCTCTGTAGAATGCATTTGTCCCATCTTTCACACAGGTCCACAGGGAAGGCAACACCCTGTACAGAATTCTGCCACAAGCATTCGGCATTAGTAATTTAGTTCTGCTGCTGCTTTTAAAGGGGTGCTAGGCTTTTGTATTTTCAGGCTTTCTGAAAAACACTGAACATTTCAACCAAACACCAGTTTCAGAAGTTACACTGATACCCGCTATGTTTAATACTGGAAACAGCACCCCAACAAATCCAAACATTCCTTGAAATCAATCAAGCTACATGGTACCTCAGCTGAAACAAACCTGTATATTAGTGTGCATACAAAGATCAGGCTTATCTCAATTATTAGACAGACGGCTATCAACTCAATTTCTAAAACGGTTATATTGTATGTATGTATTGCATATTGTATGACTAGAATAATAAACTTTATTTTTTGTGTTGCTTTTTCTTTTTTTAAGTAGTGTTTCAAAATAAGCCATTACTGCTCCCAACTGGTCACAGCGCGCAGCCATCAGTGCACAGCGCTGAAAGTCACTGTCTTGTAGTACAGCTGGCAAATCGAGCGTGTGCCAGATTCTCATCCTTTGCAACTTGCTGTGTTGTGCTCAATTAAGCCAGTACCTACAGTGACCTGAAGCTAACAAGCTGGGCTGTAAATGGACACACATGAACTTCTGCGAGTCCTGCTGCAGTACAGTAACGTTCAGCTAAGGTAAAGGAAGGAGAAAAAGGGCTAACTTTGGCTCTGTGCAAAAACAGTTAAGCAATTACCACTAATCCCTTGACACTATGCTTACTTGCAATGAGCCTGATTAGTTAGGAGAGAGCAATAATAAACATTATCATTGTACTTTGCAATACCATCACACAGTACCACCTAGGTTTATTACTACAAGCATTCCCTTCTGAACTCTAAATCATTGTCTTTGTTCTAAATTGAATACTAAGTATACCAAAGACATATAAGTACCAGTGCTTGAAATGGCTGCTCACAGTAAAGCTAAAGACCATCAGCTTCTCACCTGCAAGCATTAAGAGACTGTCACTGCTAAGGTATGCTTTTTAACATATATATATCTATATATTTAAATATGGCAGAATTCAGTGAATATTTCATATCCTAAGGAGGTTTCATTGGAGATTTTGTTTTTCCATTTGCTCTTCTTTTTGGCAGCACACCGTTGCTGTATCACCATGCCACGCAACTTATTTCTAAATCAGACATGGCACATATCATGAGGCCCTTAAGCTATATTTCCTGAGAAAGGCTACACTACTGAAAGTTCTCCTTGGCAAGTCCTTGCTGAATTTGAAACAGGAGGCATCAAGTAGGAAGATTCATTTCAAAGGAGGACAAGCTAAGAGACTATGTGATTTTAATTCTCCTTACAAAATAACTTCTCTTCAAACTGGGAAAGGAACATTTCAAAATTGCAATGCATCTTCTCAGCTGATTTCACTAATTTGCTGTTATTGGAGATAACTGTCTGAAATACAGTTTTAATCTTGGTAATGGAGACTCCTCTTTGCTCTAAGGCAGTCACACAAGCAGGCAGGGAGAAAAGGAAAACATAAGAACAAGCAGACCAAAGAATGCCTTGTGATGACTCTCTAAAATGACTATGTTACCTTAGGATTCAAAAAGATTCAAAGAGATAACTGGGATAAAAAATGTTGGCAATTTAAATGTCTTGACCAGTAGCAAAGAGAAGCAACAGAAAACCAGAAATACATTAAATATGCATCTTTCTCACTAGTAATCTTTAAATGCTGACTAGATGAAGTTAGAATGTAAAGAAAGTATTTCAGTGCAAAATTCTTTAGAATAACAACAAGAATAAAGAAGTTTCCCAGGTATCATGGAAATGCAGCAGGAATATTTAGGGGCAGCCTCAGGTTGTCATTTTCCTGCTTATCCAGCAACAATTCCAAAAATGGGTCTTATTAAAGATGAAGTGATTCACAAACCTGAGGAAATTAAAACATGGGATGGTTATGTAATTCAAGCAATACACTCTTCACGTTAAGTTAGCTGGAATTGTTTTGCAGGTCTCTCAGAGTTTCAAATATTAAATAGGATGTTTCCATACTTCGAGGAACAACCAAATCACCAGTCAAGCCCCAGCCTGTCCTCCAATCACATACCTGGAAGTCTGCAAGCCCCAAACCAGCACATGCGAAACCCCACATTCTGGAGTAACATTTCATCACTAAAACCACAGCAGCTAAGTTCGAGAATTAAGTCGTACATCAACAGTTGCATTACGGTAAACGGTAAACACAAGGCATGCCTGAATTCTGCATAAACCTTGTCAATCAAACTGAAATAAATTCAAGGTTAAGTTACCAGAAACTGAAAGGTGGTTCTTTGGTTAAGCATGTGCAACTGCTACTTTGTATGAAGGGCCCCTGTGTATTTGTGGAAGCTTTGACCGAAAACACACTTTGCCTTTGCAAAGGTATAAAGATCCACTGTGTCAAAATATTTCAACCAACAATACAGAAGGCCTTAAACGTCACCAAACTTGCAGTTTCAGCAGAATTACATATGAAAGAAAAACACTGAAGTAGTTTGTTTCTGTGATCGAGGCAATACACCATTTCAGGAATTCAAGAACTCTGCATAAATCACTACGGTATTTGGCCAGAGGCTTACAAAGAGAAAAACAAAAGCAGCAACCAAAAACAAAACAAAACAACCCAGCTCTACAACAAAACAAAATCTCTACTCTTTCCCTTTTCTCTTTTGAAATAAACTCATATTTGTTTGAAAAGTAAATGCTACTTGGTCACGGCATTTGAAAACTGACATAAAACAATCCCACTCAAGCTATTATTGTTGGAAGTAGATGTGATAACTGTACATTACCTTAGGTTTAAAGTATTTAAGGTCTTTAATCAAAGTTAGTTGATACTATGACTTCACTGGACAGTGACTAGACATCAGAATATCATCAGATTTCACCAGAAACAAGGGCAAGATTTAAACTATTTAAACACGTCCTAATTCTAAATGATGAAAACTCACATTCCTCAATTTGTATATCAATTAATTTTAGGAAAATACTAGAAGTACTTGTCTTCAACAACATTAAATTTCAGTGCTTATAAAGGGATAACAAATCCTCTAACCTTCAATGGAGCAACAAACAATTGTATTTAATCTTCATTTAACAATGAGTGGTTTATATCTCTGTTGCCATCAGATTAGCAGAGAATAAATATTTTGGACTTAACTTTCTTTAAAAATACTACAAATTAGAAACACAACCCAAAAAATAAAAGCTAAGTAAGTCATTTCAGCAGATAACAACTCCAGTGGATATATCTGTCCACTCAGCCATTCTTTTTAAGAAGACAGAAGAGTCTACAAAGGTGGCTGTGGAACCATGTGCTAGTATGCAAAGCCATGGGACGCTGACGTTCTCTCTCAAAGAGGCAAAGTGCACAGTAATATAAGGCCAGCAGATGCTTGAGGAGTGGTGTCTCCTAACACTCAAACTATGCATCCCTGTGAACTGCCCCTAGCAGAGCTGCAGAGGGACAGAAGGCCATGGCTGCTTGGAACTCGAGAAAGACCACGTGATTCTCTCATCTTGAACAGGTGCAGCATAGCTCCTTTATCATTCAGCAGCCATTTTTGTCTCCTCAGGACTTTCTCTAGCTGACCTGCAAAAAGACAAAATTTGTTGAGTGACTTCAAATGTCTTGTGCCCTATGAATTAAACAAGAAAAAACATGTAAAATTCTGTGTATAATGCTGGAAGCTCTATGTACAGTGTATGTGGAAAGTCTAGGAACATAACAACCACAAGTCAGAGACTACAGACAGGTTCATGAGTGCTTTTTTTCCTAAATTACCCATATGAAAGATGACAACATTATTCATGTGAATGAAGAAAAGGATTATTGCTCACAAGCATATAATCTCTAAGATATACGTATAATGAGCTAACCTATGTAATTAAACAAGACAGCAGAGACATTACAATGCCTACAGTCGTTACTAATTTTACAACGTGATTTCCAGCTCTAATTAAATATTCAATTAGGAATTTATTCATCCCATCCCTTAACTGTACAGTTTAAAAATACATTTCTATATTCCACATTTGGTAACTTCAATGAAGGGATTAATCAAGACCATACTTTTAATGGAATAATGGCATGCTTTGTAGTATTGTACAGTCACGCAAAGTGCAGTATCTGCAGACAGGTCTCTTTTTCAGACCAATAAACGCTATCTGGTGTCCATGAATAATAGTTATAAACAGGGAAACAGGGACGATCAGTTATCTTCTAGCACAACGGCAGCACATGTAATATAAGATACAAAGCTGTTATTAATGAATTCTCTAAAGGAGCCTCCTGTAAGAGATACTAAACAAACATTTCAAGTTTACTTATTTTACGGTAAATATTTTTCTAGAATAAAAGCTGAATATTCTCTGAATATTTCCATACATGTGTAGGTGTGCAGATGCATGCACAGACACAAACTCATGCTTACATTCTCTACATCTATGTGGGCGTACACAGATCCACTTGAAAACTGCAATATGTAACATGAGACATTATCAATGCTTACCGGTAAATCTGTAGTGGACACGTTGCTTGTGATGGAGTGGGCACTGAATTTGTTGGACTAACCAACATGGCACTATATATGTTGGAGGCAACCACAAGTATACAAAGTAGAATTGGTCCTATGATGGCTCCTTCCAGTCCCAGGTAATATGCTCCACCAGCTACTGCAAGACCCGTCAGGTAAGGATGACCACCCCTGGAATTAAGCACAAGCAGAATAAAGTTAAAGCAAGAACAACAAACAGTACTACTGATTATGAAATGCAGATTAATCACACAGTCTCGTTAAGCTTATAAAGTGATCTATTTATAGATACCCATATTCACACTAAACTGCTGTTTGAATGATTGCAGAGACATCCTAAGTTGCATCCTGTACAACATTCACACAACATATCAAACAATATTTTATAGCACAGAATAGTAGTAGTAGCCACAATAGCTGATTTCTAGAGAACTGCTGGAAACATGGAATAACTAGGGCTGGAAGTGACCTTCAAAGGCCATCTAGTTCCATCCCATCTCCCATGGGCAGAGACACCTTCCACTAGTAGATCATGCTATCCCTGGAACCATCCAGTCTGATTTTGAACACCTCCAGGGATCTGAAGGAGTTAACACTAAAAATATTTCCATTCTGAAAATGGAAAGAAGATTCCTTATGAAGACTATTCATGCCTCCTGGTCACGAACTCTTTCATTTCAAGAGAGCTAGCAGTATTTACTAAGAGCATTCCTCAGCAGAGACGTTAATTTACACAATGATCAGAATATTTAGTCTTTTGAACAAAAGGTAGGATACATCATTTATGAATCACAGAATGGTTTGGGTTGGAAGGGATCTTAACAACCATCTGTTTCCAAACTACTGTCATAAGCAGGGTTGCTACCCACAAGATCAGGCACTGGACCTGGTTGCCCAGGGTCTCATCCAACCTGGCCTCAAACATCTTCGAGGATGGGGCATTCACAGCTTCTCTGGTCAACCTGTTTCAGCATCTCACCAACCTCTGAGTGAAAATTTTCCCCTTAATATCTAATCTGTATTTCCCTCTTCCTAGTTGAAAAACACTCCCCCTTGTCCTATCACTATCTATCCATGTAGAAAGTCAGTCTCCCACTTGTTTATAAGCTCCCTTCAATTACTAAAAAGCCACAATTTAGTCTCCCCAGAGCCTTTTCTAAGGCTGAACAAGCCCAGACCTCTCAGCCTTTTTCTCATAGGAGAGGTGCTCCAACCTTCTGACAATCTTTGTGGCCCTCTCCTGGACCATCTCCAATAGTTCCAGATCCTTTCTGTACTGGGGGTCCCAGACCCATATACAGTTCTCCAGATGGGGCTTCATGAGGGCAGAGTGGGACAATCATCTCCCTCACCCTGCTGGTCATCCTTCTTTTGATGCAGCCCAGAACACAGTCGGCTTTCAAAGCTGCAAGCGCATACTGCTGGCTCATCTTCAACTTTTCGTTGCTTGCAAACAGCAGCATTCAGAGCATTCATGTTTATGGAATTATATTAGAAAGCCTACAGCTGAAACTGAGCACCCATTTTTTAGAAAGCTGCCCTAAATTCTGAGTGTAATGCACTGAAAATACTAACCAGTCATTTTAGAACTTCAGCAGTTTCTGCCAGGTTTCTAACACTGTCTTGACCTCTACCCAGCTCCCACACTGGCAATCCTAATGTGCATTACAACTGCATGCAGGATAAGATCATGAAATCATAGAATCTAAGCCAGGAGGGACCTTTAAAGGTCATCTAGCCCAACTTGCCTGCAATGAGCAGGGCACACATACAGCTAGATCAAGTTGCTCAGAGCTCTGTCCAGCCTGACCTTGCATGTCTCTATGGACGAGGCATCCATACCTCCCTGGGAAACCTGTCCCGGTGTTTCATTACCCTTACTGTAAAAAACTTCTTTATAACCAGTCTAAATCTCCTCTGTTTTGATTTGAAACTATTTCCCATTATCCTATCACAACAGATCCTGCTTAAGAATCTATCCCTTTCTTTCTTATAAGCCCCCCCTTTAGATACTAAAAGGTCGCTATCAGGTCTTAAAAAGCTACTTATTACATCATACACGCTTATTCATCATGTCTTACTTGGATCAAATTTAACATACTGGAAGGGTCAAGTCGATCACTTTTTGAGAAGACAGGATCAGCCCTTAAGGTTTTATACTTCTCCAAAAGAAGACACACAATTAGTTTATAAATCCTTAAAATCTTGCATCGCTTTCAAGCTTTTTTCTGGCTAGTTTGACAATTCAGACCACGTATCACCTGATGAAGTAGGACTGCAATATATATTTAATGCAGTTGGAAAACCTTGCATAACGTAATTATAGTGATTTCAAATAGAATTAACCCAATTTGCAAGACAGCGGATTTATGCAATGGTAAAAATACAATTTTTCTCCGCTGTTAGAAAATCTATTCTTGCCACATATATTTTCTGAATGGTGAACAGAGCCTGCAACCCTACAGTCAAAACTTTATTTCAATAGGTAGAAGAATTATTGGCTAGTTAAATAGCTACTAGCCTTAAATTTATCTGCTGGTGAAAACAAGTGTAATTTGATTATACTTCACCTGTTAGCTTTAACTCCTGGAAAATAATCATTGCTACAGTCTATGAAAGATTCTTACCATCGATCTTTATCATGAGGTTCTCTGTTTAGTTTAACCACAGTCAAAGTCACAGGACAAAAGAAAATAAAATCAAACAGTGCTGAACTCAAACATTTAATGTTCTTATTCTACATTAATTTACTACAATACAAATTAATGCAAATGTTTTCCAGCACATAACCATATCAACAGATCTTTACACAGGGGTACAGAGGCACAACATGGAAGCTGGCTTCAAAATAATCCTCAGGCAAAGAGCGTAAGTTTACTTGGAATGGCTTTACCAGCCAAAGCAGCTGATTTTGCTGAATGAGAACAAGCTCAAGACATCCGAAATGACAAATTTAACAGAAAAGAAGCCTGTGAAAGTAATGGCACTTAGGACAGTTCTACTGTGAGATGGTACCACTGCATGTCCTTCTGTGCTTCAAGGCACTGCCCTGCAGCTTCATAGAAGTAAGTTTAAA
This sequence comes from Excalfactoria chinensis, assembly GCF_039878825.1. Classification (NCBI taxonomy): domain Eukaryota; kingdom Metazoa; phylum Chordata; class Aves; order Galliformes; family Phasianidae; genus Excalfactoria; species Excalfactoria chinensis. The sequence continues at coordinate 21,254 of NW_027315693.1, forward strand.
GGCATCACCATTAACCATTTTTACAACACGCAAACTTGAAAAGTTTTCAGTATACTTACCCTGATATATCTGAATAAATGGCTGTATCTACAAAATAGGTTGGCAGCAAGTGAAAAACCAAGAGCAAAATGGCTTTGCATCCCTCTCCTTGCACAAGCCACAAGTCTAGGACTGCAGGGATGGCTGCCCAGTACGTCCCCAGAAACGGAACCGCTCCAAGGATTGCTGCTAATGCTAAAGCACACAGAAGCAGGGGTGAGAAAAAGACCAGAGAAACACACTTCACAAAAATTCTGACTTTTGCCACACCAGGAGTCTCACTTCTATCAGCTGTTGTAAATAAGATACTGAACAGACAGCACATAAGGCTCTTGTTGTTTTATAACTGTGATTAAGGAAAAAGAGAACTGCATTTAAGAAAATGTAACTATTCCCATGCAGAAAAGCCTTACCAGCTGTCAGTCACAGTTACTTCCAATTAAGAAAAAATTAAAGTTGTACGAACCATTCACATTTCAAGCTTTTATGTAACCACAGAACTAATAAATGTGCACAAGAAAGTATACAAACAGAAGTTCTCAGTGAAGCACTGTAGCTTACCAGAGGCAACCATTACAATGTAGGTTGTACTGTGAGAAACCAAGCAAGCGCAAAACCCCTGACTTCACGTACTTATGTCCGCACTTATTTGTGCATGCATACAAGTCTCTACCAGGCATAATGCCTTCTGCTTATACAAATGCTCCTTGGAATCTCAAACAACTTAGTACTGCTGTCACTCTAATTTAATCCAACATGAATGAGCATCGTAGAGAAAAAAGTTTAATTTTTTCTTCCTTTTTAGCCTCATTAGCCAGAATACAAAACAAGACTTTGCAAGTTGTCAAAACAAAAGTGACAATTATGTAACTATTTGTAACAACAACCAACATCTTTAGGGTAGCTGGAATTTGTGATACAGCTGTTGGCTGTGTTTGTTGTTTTGTTTTCGGTCAAAAAGGTCCCCTTTTTGTTGCTTTGTGCATGAAGGTACAATTGGTTTGTTGTTTTGAGGGGGGTTTTTAAGGGGATTAGAGGGAAAAGAGGAACAGAGAAGATTTCAGCCATTTCCATAGCTAAAATTTGAGGAGTAACAGAAAATCAGAGGCTGGTAATGCTGTCAGGAAACAGCACTGAAAATAGAAAGCATGCCTCTATCGAGCATTTCCATGACACCATGACATCCTGCATTTAGGCATCACACCCCCCCCAAAAAAAAAAACCCAGCACCTGCAAACTATGGAAAGATTTGGACTAAACAGAAAGGAAAAAAAATTACAACCAGCAAAAGAAACAGTAAAATGCTGTGAAGACAGAAAAAAGCACGGCTAAGAGATAAGACAGCAATCAGTGACTGATTAATTTGATCTATGGTAGTTTAAAATGCATGTGGAGGAATCAATCAACGATCAGAATCTCTACAGAATCCTTACATATCATACAAAAGCATTCAACTTGTCACGGTACTTCCTACATCTGTTTGAATAATCAACGGGAAATAAAAGTTATGTACTGAATGGAGAACAAAGATAAAACTTTGGAACAGCTACTCAGTGATTTCATACCATATACTGAGCCCACAGACTCGGCTGTCATGATTAAAAAAAGCAATAAATAAAAACCCAACGCAATCCTGCAGTCAGAAACTATATTAAGGCGTTTGCACAAATCGATAACACTAAGGTTGCATACACAACTCCAATTCTGAGAGTTGCCAGTTTCTGATATAACGTTCAATAAAAATAACTTCAGGACTAATCCTGTCAGCAACATTTAATCCTACTGCTCTTGTACAATAAAATTATATAACGCTACGTATAAATAGATTACAATTGTTCCAATTCTTACCAGATGGTATGAAGACTATGTTAATCCCAAATATAGTGTGAGTCAGCCAAGTGTAGAGTCCATAGAACCCAGCCATTTTGAGGGAAGCATCAAACACACCTCTAAAACAATCACAGAAACTCTGTTAAATGTTATTTGGTAGTACGATTCTGGAACAATGAAGGTATCTTTATGTGTATCTTTAACTGAAAGGTGCTTTGATAAGCCCTGAAGCCATTAGGGCCATAAATCACACAACTCAAAACTTATACCTTAGGTTTGTCCTATGAAAAGGACAAACATTCATCATATTTATCACTCATGTCATCTACAGGAGAAAACAAACAAAAAAACAACACACCAGACAGACTGTTTTTTTACTACACAGCGGGTTCCTGGGACAAATTCCTTGAAAGAAGTTGCTCAGAAATCTGAGCACATTCTCTAGAAAAAAAAAGTAATCTTTTATCTATGAGAAACAGTACAGTTCTATTTATGAGCTACTTTTTCTTCGTCCTTTTTCATTTCTACCTCTCAATTCATTTTCTTTATCTTCCTATATTCCTATACCTGCTCACTCTCGTTGGAATAAAACCAAGGGCCCAGAAGTGAAACAGGCTGCCTAAGCTCTGTCATTCCTACACGCTTACAGAGTTTTCTACATGAAAATAACTGAGCACTTTGCATTTATTACTGGTCACGAGCCTTGGTATCTTTATATTCCTATATTTTAGCCTGCCTATTGCATCACACTACTGAAAAGAAAATAAAAAGCCTTGTGATGTAATTAACTCCTGGTGAACTTTTATCCAACTTGCTGGGCACAAAATGAAGTATTCCTCAGTTAAGTGTCAGCACAGCTTCATGAGACAGCAAACAGGCAGCTCAGTACTGCGTCATTTTTACAGCACTAGCACATTCACAAAAGTGAAATATCCTGCAACTGAAAACTCACATCTCTCACCATTGTATTATGCTCATTTTTCACCCTTACTGAGAAAGACACTGCCTTTCTCAAAACCACTATTCCGGCTCAGATCTAAGTAACTGAAGTATCTCTGTTATCTCTAAGTTCCTTTCCTCAAAGAAGTCATAAAAGGTAACAGAAACATAGAATGGCTTGGGTTGGAAGAGACCTCAGGGATCATGAGATCCAACCCCCCTGCCGCAGGCAAGGATACCAACCTCCATATCCAGTACTTCCAATACTAGACCAGTCTGCCCAGGGCCACATCCAACCTGGCCTTGAACACCTCCAGGGACGGGCCATCCAATGGGAAATCACTGCGCTAGTGGTGTCACACATATCTTTCCTAGCAGTCATAAATGTAGTTGGCTGATGTTAAATTCCCATTTTACGTTTAATGCAACAGAAGCAAAGAAGCCAGATGATAAGCTGGGCCAGATGATAAGCTGGAAAGACCGTCATTGCACCTTGAGCAGTAACAGTCTGCCTGGGAAACAGCCCCTTCTGGAACAACACCCCCTAAGAACACAATTTCAATCCCTTGTTGCATTGATAAAACCTACAAGAGGAACCTTCCCTGCTACTCAGCCAACAAGAAGAATCTTCTCTTGGCTAAAACCAGCAAGAATTCCAAGACTCCCAGCTTTGCCATCTTTGGGCTTCACTCTCATTATTAGCCCCAGGAACACTGCATATATTTTTTTGCAACTCTTTCCCACCTAAAAGCACACATGGACTCCCAAATGAATGCTGAACCAAATTACCTTGTTTAAAATTCATCCACTGGTATTTAGGAGTGCGTAATAAGCCCTACAAACCCACATGGTGTTATAAAATGTGAGATTCTCTTGACTAACAAGAAACACCTGCTGTCAGCCATTTTCCCAGCAACAAACAAACAAACAAACAAATAATGGTGGGAAAAGTATAGAAAAAGGAAGCCTTAAGCAATGACTTGAAATAATAGACCCAGTACTTGAAGATGACAGGGGAGGAGTGCTTATGTATATGCGGGGCCTCAGTGAAGACAGCCAGAATTACCTCATAGTCTGAAAAAGCTTCAATGACATAACAATGGGAAGTTACAGACCTATGCATACATATAATTTACATGTTTTGACTAGTGAAATACTTGCTCACATTTTAGTCATACACGGAGCAAGCCTCTGGTGAAGTAAGAACTATCAAAGAGGAAAGAAGGAACCCAAAAGCACAGCAAAAATGCTCAATGTGACCTTGCACTAAAAACTCACACTTCAGCTGCTCAAAAGTCTGTTGTTTTTTTTTTTTCTGTATTTTCTGTGACATTTATCCTCCTTCAGAGGCTATCAAAAAAATGGCTGGATTTTAAAAGCTTTGAAGATGAACAGTTATAATGGAGCTTTTGGCAATGGGAGCCACAGGGCAGCTGGTGGGATGAAGAGCGAGCTGAGCTGCATGACCATGAGACTGCAGCAAAAACCCTTCTTGTTGCAGTAAGGATACATTTGTTCCCTTATGCTTTTGTCAAGCCAACCTCCACAGCCCTGTTGGTCTCTTAAATCTTAGGTCTGTCCCACAGAAACACTTGCCTGCTACAAAGAAGGCTGGTTATCTCACAGTCACTGAAAACCCTCACTGGTGATGCAAAAGTTTATTTCTTTAATACAGCTTTACACATTCTTCCAAAAGCAAATCAAGGAACAGAAAAGGAAAGGAAAGGAAAGGAAAGGAAAGGAAAGGAAAGGAAAGGAAAGGAAAGGAAAGGAAAGGAAAGGAAAGGAAAGGAAAGGAAAGGAAAGGAAAGGAAAGAAAAGAAAAGAAAAGAAAAGAAAAGAAAAGAAAAGAAAAGAAAAGAAAAGAAAAGAAAAGAAAAGAAAAGAAAAGAAAAGAAAAGAAAAGAAAAGAAAAGAAAAGAAAAGAAAAGAAAAGAAAAGAAAAAAACAGCAACAAAAGAAACCAACATAAAAACCAAACAACAACAAAGTCAGAAAATCTGGATTGTCAGAAGAAAATATTAAATCTAAATATTTAATAGCACTGATGAGAACTCAGATTTCAGCACACTATAATTAAATCCTCAAGTAAATCCTTTTCCTTTCAAACAGGAGCTGTGGTACAAATACATTTCAGCTGTCAAGCATGTTTTAGAGCTGCCCTTGAAGTATCTCCTTATTTTGCCTATAAAAACATTTCCTGTAAAGCAGAAGAAGTAACAAGGTCTTAACTTCTATGAGCATGCCTCTAAAACATATTTCACTACACAGACAGTAATGTAAAGGCCTGGCAGATATCTGAAGTACCTTGAACCAAGCAGTCATAGAATCACAGAACTACTCAGGTTGGAAAAGACCTCGAAGATCATCAAGTCCAACCGCAGCCTAACCATAGTACCCTAACTCTAACAACCCTCTGCTAAGTCATATCCCTGAGTACCACATCCAAACGGCTCTTAAACACATCCAGGGACGGTGATTCAACCACCTCCCTGGGGAGACTATTCCAGTGTTTTACTACCCTTTATGTAAAGAAGTGCTTCCTAATATCCAATCTAAACTTACCTTGGCGCAACTTGAGGCCATTTCCCCTTGTCCTGTCACTTGTCACTAGTGAGAAGAGACTTGCCCCACTCTCACTGTAAGCACCTTTCAGGTACTGGAAGAGTGCAATAAGGTCTCCGCTCAGCCTCCTTTTCCCCAGACTAAACAGCCCCAGCTCCCTCAGCCTCTCCTCATAGGGCTGATTCTCCAAGCCCTTGACAAGCCTCGTTGCCCTTCTCTGGACCTGCTCCAGTACCTCCATGTTCTTTTTGTACTGTGGTGCCCAAAACTGGACACAGTACTCGAGGTGAGGCCTCACCAATGCCGAGTACAGGGGCAGGATGACTTCCCTAGTCCTGCTCACCACATCATTCTTGATACAAGCCAGGATGCCATTGGCCCTCTTGGCCACCTGGACACACTGCTGGCTCATATTCAGCTGACTGTCCATCAGCACAACAAGGTCCCTTTCCGTCTGGGAGCTTTCCAGCCACACCTCCCTGAGCCTGTAGGGTTGCCTGGGGTTGTTGTGACCAAAATGCAGGACCCAAGTCACTTTAGTGATCCCCACTCACTTTAGGTTTTCCTCCAGAGACTACTGAAGAAGAGCAGGCAGTCTTATTATTCTAACTACAAATAAATAAATAAATAGGAAAATGATTCCAATGGCCATAATAATAATAATAATAATAATAATAATAATTGCTGTGAATTTAATCACATCAAGCTGTAGAACTATTCAAAACCAATCCAAGACTAAAACTAATTCTGCCAGTCTATCTAGACAGTCTTCTGGGCTTTTCAGTTCAGGCAAGCTTCATTTTTATCTTCATCAGATGAATTTTTTTCAAGCCTAAATTCAAGTGCAGACATTTCTTCTGCTGGTGTCATCATGCCATTGGTAGGAGAATTTTACACTGTAAATCCACAACTCATTATAGATGCAGCAGCAATATAACTGAAAAGTTCATCCCAGACAACAGCTTTGGCTGACATCATTCTGCAACCTGATGAAATGCATTGGTCACTGAAGTTCGTAGACCATTCTGCAAAGCTGGGAGGAGCTCTGGTAATTCATGGGCACAGATCACAACTCAAAGTGGGCTTGAAAAGGTCACCTTACAACAAAGAATGCAGTCCAAACAATGAAAAAAAATAGCATATTTCAACAGCAAAACTAAAAATTAACAATAAGCGTGCTATAAACGGAATCACCAGTAGATTTATGTAAAGAGCTAATGGTTGCAATAAATGATATGCAAGTCCACATTACATGAATGCAAAAAAGGGAAACATCGTATGACCTGCATGCACACTGGCACTGTCTGTGAGATACACCTCCAGTACCAACTTCACTCATCAATGCCCAGGCATCAACTGTGAGACTGCTGTCCAGACTGATTTACTAATACTTCAAGAAAAATGCATGGATGCAATCTAAAGCAAAAAGCACTAAGAATGACGTGCAGTCCAGAACAGGTGATCTCTGTGCAAAGATACCACCAAAGAGGAAAATCTGAGGAAAAGATTAAAGATACCAAAGACAGCCAAATGCTGACTGAATTTATTACCATCCATACAAAGAGTAACTTCCTGATGAAACTATGACATTAAACGATCTTTGGTTCTTAGCACCTTCTGGGCAAACACACAGATCCCTTTCATACATAAAGATAATTCTGCGTCTCAGAAATCAGAAAATCCAATTACAGTTCACATCTCACACAGGTACCGCATTCAGATGAGCCACTTCAGCTACGAGAGTTGTCATCTGCCAACAGGTAATGTACAAGCACTCCAGGCAATGCGGTGTAAGGCACACTTAGACATATGTATTTTTTACAGTTTTGAACAGTAGGTAAAACTGGAGAGAAAAAAATAAATAAAAATCAGAGGAACGTGAGTCGCACTTTGCATTATTGAGATTATAGATGAAGTAACTTCTGTCAAGTTGTCAAATGCTTCTGCATAATTGGCCTAAACTATTCAGTTGCTTCTACCTCACTGAGAAACTACAGAATTGCTTTTAAATTTCACAAGGAAAAGTGAGACCTTTCCATTTTATGGGTTTAGATGGGTAGGTGTAGGAGTTTTCAGTGAATTCTGGTTGTTCATTTTTACTGATTGCTTGTAGAAAGCCTACAGCTTTCCCTTTGCTTCTACTGTGGTTCACATTAAATGTATGCTGGCCTCCTAATATACACAGATGAATTCAGGAGCGCTTCACAGAGCCTACAGGTAAGGTCTGCTCACCGTTAGTTACATGTGAACTGACTCCCATATGAAGACCTCCAAACATTTCAAACTTGTGCTGCGATAATCCCAGTTTAAAGGAAACAAGAAGATGAAGGCTCTTGGGATGCAGCTCACGCCTCAAGTCTCAACTCAGGGCGTTCACATTTCTGACCTATGAATTCCCTGAATTTTCTCCATCTTCCCAGAGGGAAGAACACCACATGGGCTGAAATGAGGAAAATCAGAGCTTCTAAAAAGATTAGAGAAGGAATTTTGTAGCTTCAGAAGAGAGTTATGCTGGTTACTAGTATAAGGGACTAAAAACTGGACAGAACCTAACAAAACATATGGCAAGCCATAAAATGGTTTACACTGAGAATTCCCAAGCCAAGAATATTATTAGAAAAAGTCAATTTCATTCCTGAGTGCCAGGACTGAAAGAAGTCCTTCCACAAAATACCCATTTTTGTATCTCTTTAAGTGTTCTGATCTCTTAGGGAGACAAAAAGATCCTCATTGTTTTTCAGCTCCAAATTACACATGAAAACAAGTGGCAAGATACACTCCAGCTGCGAATAAAGCAGAAGTGGCAGTAAGTGGGTTTTCATCTCTGGAGCAACATAAATGTGCAAATGATTTTCAGAGACGACTCCATGAGATGATTCTGACAATTCTGCTGTTGAAATACATTTCTCTGTAGGAATGATGCAACATTAAAAACAAACAAACAAAAAAAACAAAAATGGGGGGGGGGGGGAGAGTTAAAGGGGGCTGAATCTAACACAGGGTTTCTAAACATCCTACTAATCAGATAAAGCCATACAGTCTTGAACAAAGCATAGGTCCTTCAGCTTTGGTCTTAGGCAGCTGGATGGGAAGTATCAAGGGAATTCCTTGTTTTGCTTCACTTGAGCATGAAGCTTCTGCTTCACAATGAAAACTCTCTACCCATGAATTCCCATGGATTTACCCTTCCTACTCTGTCCCCACCTCCAGGGAGGGGCTGAGCATACAGCTATATGCTACTGAGCCACCTGCTGGGGTTAAATCACGGCAATCCTGGTGGCACTGACTTCTGTCTGTACTTCCTCAGTTCCCCCTTTTAATTCCACTTTTCAGCTTTCTGCGCTGCATATCATACATTCCTAGCAATCTGCTATTGCTCATTTTGTACACTTCTGTCACAGCACCTTCTACAGCCACCTTAATTTCTGAGAGACTCTGCTACTGTTCCCACCAAAGAATGGTTTACAAGGTGACTCCCTCCGCTTATCTGCACAGCAAAGAACAACACAGCATCATTCAACCTCCCCTCAGCAAAAGCCCACAGAAATCTTGTTATTGCTGTGCACTCCTTGCCTACCCCTCACCAGCCCTCTGAACACTTCCAAGTCTTGATGAATGCTAAAAATGGAATTTTGTTGCAGTGGCACTTGCAGGAGCTTTGAGCAAATTAATCAAACTCTTTTCTCCCATCACCCACCATTTGTTTGGTTTATTTGGAGAAGAGAAGGCTCAGCAGAGACCTCATCACTCTCTGGAATGGCCTGAAAGGAGGCTGTATAGAGAGGTGGAGGTCAGTCTCTTCTCCCAAGTAACAGTCAGGACAAAAGGTAATGACCTCACAGTTGTGCCAGGAGAGGTTCAGGTTGGCTATTAAGAAGAATTTTCTCCTCTGAAAGCATGGTGAGGCAGCAGCATAGGCTGCCCAGGGAGTGAAGGGTGGTGAAGTCACTGTCCCTGGAGGTGTTCGAGAACAGAGTGGATGTGGCACTGAGGGACAGGGTAGGGATGGGTTGGTGTCTGGATGAGAGAACTATCTGCCAGAGTTTTCTCCATTTAGCTAAAACTTCATCTTTTTCCAAGTACTTTCTCATTTCTAGTGACCTTCATTAAGTAAGTGCTTACCTGCACGGGCTTCCTTTAACCTTACTCAGGCCTTTCTTAGTGGTTAACACTCGCTGGCACTGCACACTGAACATTGCATTACTCACCTCGCAACTTGAAAGAATTTAATCATTTTAGACACCTCTTTCAGCTTCAAAAGCCTAATGCATGAAAAATAGCCAACTGGACTCAGTAAAAAATGATCAAGATCAGCTCCAGTCTTATACTAACATACTTGTCTGCTCTGATTATTACAACTCTAAACTTCTGAATCACAAGCATCAAAGGGAGTATTTTGATTGCTTATGCGGAGTATAAATAGTAGATTAACCTAGTAATTCAATCTAAAATGACAAGAAAGCAGAAAGCTAAAGACTACAATGTTAAATCTTAAAAATGTCAGGCAATCCTGGTGTTTTACACCATGCTTCTCTCTTATATTACAATGAATTCCCAAGTTAAACAGCAGAGATCTGTCCTAGGTTACAATACATACTGCAGCCTTAAATACAAAGAGCCATTAGATATGCAAGCATAGAAACTTGCAGTATGTTATCAGAGCATCACTTCACTCCTAGAAACGCCTAATAGAAGCTACAACATGCAAGTAATATGGGTTTTTCTGTTGTTTTGTTGTTGTTTCTAATTTCTGGTGTGGTAAAAACAAACAAACAAAAAAACAAACAGTGTGCCATGCATAACTGTGTAGTCAAAATCTGATTACTTAGTGCAAGACAAAATTAAAGGATCGGTATATAAGACGCTATGCAGTTATATTGTTCTTAAAGGTTGAGTGCAATTTGCACATGAGTTTAAACACACACAGACACAGACACAGATTCCCTCTGTGTGCCTATAGGTATCTTCAGACTTAAATAGACCGAACAGTCACAGAACCAAAAAGTACAAAACTACATTAAAATAAATGTTGGGAGCATTCAGAATATGCCATCTAGAAAATGAAAGGAGCAAATGTCAGAATGATGACACTGCCCAGTACAAAAAAAGAAGCTCTTTGATAGCTAGTCAGTATGCTTGAAAATACACTCTTGCCGTCTGCCCAGTTCAGAAAAAAGACCTGTTTTATTTCTCATATCGGACTGCACAATTGCATCATCTCATGAATTGTGTCTACAACACTGTAAAATTCCTACAGACTATGTGTCATGGTTTTGCAATGTTGTAATTTTGCTATCAGTATTCCACATCATAACATCATGTAAAGCACAGATAATTTTGACGAATCTGCTGCTCACAGAAGGAAGACTGAATGTCCCAGGGAACA
>NW_027315694.1:0-31265 GCF_039878825.1 Excalfactoria chinensis
TGTGTTAATTGCTCATTAATGGAGGTTAATGAGCGTTAATTGGTCATTAATGGAGGTTAATTAGCGTTAATTGCTCATTAATGGAGGTTAATTAGCATTAGTTGGGCAGCTGTGGGGTCTGTATTGGGTCCCTATGGGTCTCTATGGGTCTCAATGGAACTCTATGGGTCCGCTATGGGCAGCTATGGGGCAGCTATGGGTGCGCTATGGGTGCGCTATGGGGTCTGTAAGGGGTCCCTATGGGTCTCAATGGAACTCAATGGGTCCCTATGGGGTCTCTATGGGGCAGCTATGGGGCAGCTATGGGTCAGAACTCGATAGGTCAGCTATGGGTCCGCTATGTGGCAGCTATGGGGCAGCTATGGGGTCTGTAAGGGGTCCCTATGGGTCTCAATGGATCTCAGTGGAACTGAATAGGTTCCTATGGGGTCTCTATGGGGCAGCTATGGAGTCCCTATGGGTCTCAATGGATCTCAATGGAACTCAATAGGTCCCTATGGGGTCCCTCTGGGTCCGATATGGGTCCGCTATGGGGCAGCTAAGGGGCAGCTATGGGGTCTCTATGGGGTCTGTAACGGGTCCCTATGGGTCTCTATGGGTCTCAATGGATCTCAATGGAACTCAATAGATTCCTATGGGGTCTCTATGGGGCAGCTATGGGTGCGCTATGGGGCAGCTATGGGGCAGCTGTGGGGTCTCTATGGGGTCTCTAAGGGGTCCCTATGGGTCTCTATGGATCTCAATGGAACTCAATAGATTCCTATGGGGTCTCTGTGGGTCAGCTATGGGTGCGCTATGGGGCAGCTATGGGGCAGCTGTGGGGTCTCTATGGGGTCTCTAAGGGGTCCCTATGGGTCTCAATGGAACTCAGTGGAACTGAATAGGTTCCTATGGGGTCTCTATGGGGCAGTTATGGGGCAGCTATGGAGTCCCTATGGGTCTCAATGGATCTCAATGGAACTCAATAGGTCCCTATGGGGTCCCTATGGGTCCGCTATGGGTCCGCTATCGGGGCAGCTAAGGGGCAGCTATGGGGTCTCTATGTGGTCTCTAAGGGGTCCCTATGGGTCTCAGTGGATCTCAATGGAACTCAACAGGTCCCTATGGGGTCCCTATGGGTCCGCTATGGGGCAGCTATGGGGCAACTATGGGGCTGTTATGGGTCCGCTATGGGTCTGCTATGTGTCAGCTATGTGGCAGCTATGGGGTCTCTATGGGGTCTGTAAGGGGTCCCTATGGGTCTCAATGGATCTCAATGGAACTCAATGGGTCAGCTATGGGGCAGCTGTGGGGTCTCTATGGGGTCTCTAAGGGGTCCCTATGGGTCTCAATGGAACTCAGTGGAACTGAATAGGTTCCTATGGGGTCTCTTATGGGGCAGTTATGGGGCAGCTATGGAGTCCCTATGGGTCTCAATGGATCTCAATGGAACTCAGTAGGTCCCTATGGGGTCCCTATGGGTCCGATATGGGTCCGCTATGGGGCAGCTAAGGGGCAGCTATGGGGTCTCTATGGGGTCTGTAAGGGGTCCCTATGGGTCTCTATGGGTCTCAATGGATCTCAATGGAACTCAATAGGTTCCTATGGGGTCTCTATGGGGCAGCTAAGGGGCAGCTATGGGGTCTCTATGTGGTCTGTAAGGGGTCCCTATGGGTCTCAATGGAACTCAACAGGTCCCTATGGGGTCTCTATGGGGTCTCTATGGGTCCGCTATGGGGCAGCTATGGGGCAGCTATGGGGCTGTTATGGGTCCGCTATGGGTCTGCTATGTGTCAGCTATGGGGCAGCTATGGGGTCTCTATGGGGTCTCTAAGGGGTCCCTATGGGTCTCAATGGAACTCAGTGGAACTGAATAGGTTCCTATGGGGTCTCTATGGGGCAGTTATGGGGCAGCTATGGAGTCCCTATGGGTCTCAATGGATCTCAATGGAACTCAATAGGTCCCTATGGGGTCCCTATGGGTCCGCTATGGGTCCGCTATGGGGCAGCTATGGGGTAGCTATGGGTCAGCTATGGGGTCTCTATGGGGTCTCTAAGGGGTCCGTATGGGTTTCAATGCATCTCAATGGAACTCAATAGGTTCCTATGGGGTCTCTATGGGGCAGCTATGGGTCCTCTATGGGTCAGCTATGGGGCAGCTATAGGGCTTCTATGGGTCAGCTATGGGGCAGCTATGGGTCAGCTATGGGGTCTCTAAGGGGTCTCTAAGGGGTCCCTATGGGTCTCAATGGATCTCAATGGAACTCAATAGATTCCTATGGGGTCTCTATGGGGCAGCTATGGGGTCTCTATGTGGTCTGTAAGGGGTCCCTATGGGTCTCAATGGAACTCAATGGGTCCCTATGGGGTCTCTATGGGTCTCTATGGGTCCAGCTATGGGGGTTAATTAGTGTTATTTGCTAATTTGGGTGGGTTCGTTAGGGCTTGTTATTAATTAGATGGGGTTAATCAGCGTTAATTGCTAATTGGGGATGTAACGAGCTTTAACTGCTAATTAGGGGCTGTTAATTGCGCTCATTAAGGGCCGTGTTAATTAATGGGGGGAGGGAGCTTTGATTGACAGGTGATTCATTAAACAGGGGCTGTTAATTGCACTAATTAAGTGCCATGTTAATTAACCCCCCCCCATAGAGGAGCTGAAGCTCCATTTCGATGGCGGCCGCCCCCGGGTCCGCAATGTTCTCTATGGCTCCAGCCCCACCGTGCTGCACGGCAACGGGCCCACCAAGGTCAGGCGCTATGGGGCAACAGTATGGGGCGCTATGGGGCAGCATGGGGATCTATGGGGCAATATGGGGATCTATGGGGATCTATGGGGCAATATGGGGATCTATGGGGATCTATGGGGTAATATGGGGTAATATGGGGGTCTATGGGGCAATATGGGGATCTATGGGGTAATATGGGGATCTATGGGGCAATATGGGGATCTACGGGGCAGGGGTGGCTTCTATGGGGCCCTGTGGGGCTTCTATGGGGATCTATGGGGCTCTATGGGGCAGCTATGGGGCAATATGGGGCAATATGGGGATCTATGGGGATCTATGGGGCAACATGGGGCAATATGGGGATCTATGGGGCAACATGGGGATCTATGGGGCAATATGGGGATCTATGGGGCTCTATGGGGTAATATGGGGCAGTATGGGGCTTCTATGGGGCAACATGGGGGTCTATGGGGCAATATGGGGATCTATGGGGCAGCTATGGGGCAATATGGGGATCTATGGGGATCTATGGGGCAATATGGGGATCTATGGGGATCTATGGGGCGGGGAGAGGGTTATGAGGCTTCTATGGGGCTTCTATGGGGCTCTATGGGGCAGGGGTGGGGCTCTATGGGGCAGCTATGGGGCAATATGGGGTACTATGGGGCAATATGGGGATCTCTGGGGCAATATGGGGTAATATGGGGATGTATGGGGCAATATGGGGATCTATGGGGATCTATGGGGCAGCTATGGGGCCACCAAGGTTAGGGGGGGCTCTATGGGGCAACATGGGGATCTATGGGGATCTATGGGGCAATATGGGGATCTATGGGGCTCTATGGGGTAATATGGGGTAATATGGGGCAGTATGGGGCTTCTATGGGGCAATATGGGGATCTATGGGGCAACATGGGGATCTATGGGGCAACATGGGGATCTATGGGGCTCTATGGGGCAGAGGGGCTTCTATGGGGCTCTATGGGGCAGGGGGGGCTTCTATGGGGCCCTATGGGGCTTTATGGGGCAGTATGGGGCTCTATGGGGATCTATGGGGCTCTATGGGGCTCTATGGGGCAATATGGGGATCTATGGGGATCTATGGGGCAATATGGGGCTTCTATGGGGATCTATGGGGCTCTATGGGGATCTATGGGGATCTATGGGGCAGAGGGGCTTCTATGGGGCTCTATGGGGCAGGGGGGGCTTCTATGGGGCCCTATGGGGCAGGGGGGGCTTCTATGGGGCCCTATGGGGCTTCTATGGGGCAGTATGGGGCTCTATGGGGATCTATGGGGCTCTATGGGGCTCTATGGGGCAATATGGGGATCTATGGGGATCTATGGGGCAATATGGGGCTTCTATGGGGATCTATGGGGCTCTATGGGGATCTATGGGGATCTATGGGGCAGAGGGGCTTCTATGGGGCTCTATGGGGCAGGGGGGGCTTCTATGGGGCCCTATGGGGCAGGGGGGGCTTCTATGGGGCCCTATGGGGCTTCTATGGGGCAGTATGGGGCTCTATGGGGATCTATGGGGCTCTATGGGGCTCTATGGGGCAATATGGGGATCTATGGGGATCTATGGGGCAATATGGGGCTTCTATGGGGATCTATGGGGCTCTATGGGGATCTATGGGGATCTATGGGGCAGAGGGGCTTCTATGGGGCTCTATGGGGCAGGGGGGGCTTCTATGGGGCCCTATGGGGCTTCTATGGGGCACTATGGGGCTATGGGGCTTCTATGGGGCTCTATGGGGCACTATGGGGATCTATGGGGCAATATGGGGCACTATGGGGATCTATGGGGATCTATGGGGCATATGGGGATCTATGGGGCTCTATGGGGTGTCTATGGGGCAACATGGGGATCTATGGGGCACTATGGGGATCTATGAGGCAACATGGGGATCTATGGGGTAATATGGGGATCTATGGGGCAACATGGGGATCTATGGGGATCTATGGAGCAATATGGGGATCTATGGGGTGTCTATGGGGCAATATGGGGCAACATGGGGATCTATGGGGATCTATGGGGATCTATGGGGTAATATGGGGATCTATGGGGCAACATGGGGATCTATGGGGCGCTATGGGGGTCTATGGGGCTTCTATGGGGCTCTATGGGGCAGGGGGGGCTTCTATGGGGCCCTATGGGGCTTCTATGGGGCAGTATGGAGCTCTATGGGGATCTATGGGGCTCTATGGGGCAATATGGGGATCTATGGGGCAATATGGGGCTCTATGGGGGTCTATGGGGTTTCTATGGGGCAGTATGGGGCAATATGGGGATCTATGGGGCTCTATGGGGCAACATGGGGCAATATGGGGCTCTATGGGGTAATATGGGGTAATATGGGTCAATATGGGGCACTATGGGGATCTATGGGGCAACATGGGGATCTATGGGCGCTATCGGGCTCTATGGGGCAATATGGGGATCTATGGGTCTCTATGGGGATCTATGGGGGTCTATGGGTTTCTATGTGTCTCTATGTGTCCCTATGTGTCCCTATGTGTCTCCATGTGTCTCTATGGGTCGCTATGGGTCTCTGTGGGTCTCTATGAGGTCACTATGGGTCTCTATGGGTCCCCATGGGTCTCCATGGGTCGCTATGGGTCTCTGTGTGTCTCTATGAGGTCACTATGGGTCTCTATGGGTCACTATGGGTCTCTATGGAGTCTCTATGGGTCCCTATGGGTCTCTATGGGGTCTATGGGGTCTCTATGGGTCTCTATGGGTCTCTATGGGTCTCCATGTGTCCCTATGGGTCTCTATGGGGTCTCTATGGGTCGCTATGGGTTGCTATGGGGTCTCTATGTGTCTCTATGGGTTGCTATGGGTCCCTATGGGTCTCTATGGGGTCTCTATGGGTCCCTATGGGTCTCTATGGGTTCTATGGGGTCTCTATGGATCTCTATGGGTCTCTATGGGTCTCTATGGGTCTCCATGTGTCCCTATGTGTCTCTATGGGGTCTCTATGGGTCTCTATGTGTCTCTATGGGGTCTCTATGGGTCTCTATGGGTCTCTATGGATCTCTATGGGGCTCTATGGGTCACTATGTGTCTCTATGGGGTCTCTATGGGTCTCTATGGGGTCTCTATGGGTCTCTATGGGTCACTATGGGTCTCTATGGGGTCTCTATGGGTCTCTATGGGTCACTATGTGTCTCTATGGGGTCTCTATGGGTCTCTATGGGTCTCTATGGATCTCTATGGGGCTCTATGGGTCCCTATGGGTCTCTATGGGGTCTATGGGGTCTCTATGGGTCTCTGTGGGTCTCTATGAGGTCACTATGGGTCTCTATGGGGTCTCTATGGGTCTCTATGGGGTCTCTGTGGGTCTCTATGGATCTCTGTGGGTCTCTATGGGTCTCTGTGGGTCTCTATGTGTCCCTATGTGTCCCTATGTGTCCCTATGTGTCCCTATATGTCCCTATGTCCCTATGTGTCCCTATGTGTCCCTATATGTCCCTATATGTCCCTATGTCCCTATGTGTCCCTATGTGTCCCTATGTGTCCCTATGTGTCCCTATGTGTCCCTATATGTCACTATATGTCCCTATATGTCCCTATGTGTCCCTATATGTCCCTATGTGTCCCCATGTCCCTATATGTCCCTATATGTCCCTATGTGTCCCTATGTGTCCCTATGTCCCTATATGTCCCTATATGTCCCTATGTCCCTATGTGTCCCTATGTGTCCCTATGTGTCCCTATGTGTCCCTATGTGTCCCTATATGTCACTATATGTCCCTATATGTCCCTATGTGTCCCTATATGTCCCTATGTGTCCCCATGTCCCTATATGTCCCTATATGTCCCTATGTGTCCCTATGTGTCCCTATGTCCCTATATGTCCCTATATGTCCCTATATGTCCCTATGTGTCCCTATGTGTCCCTATATGTCCCTATATGTCCCTATGTGTCCCTTTATGCCCCTATATGTCCCTATGTGTCCCTATGTGTCCCTATGTGTCCCTATGTGTCCCTACGTGTCCCTATGTGTCTCTATGGGTCCCTATGGGTCTCTATAAGTCTCTATGAGGTTACTATGGGTCTCTATGGGGTCTCTATGTGTCTCTATGTGTCTCTATGGGTCTCTATGGGTCTCTATGGGGTCTCTGTGGGTCCCTATGGGTTTCTATGGGGTCTATGGGGTCTCTATGGGTCTCTATGGGTCTCCATGTGTCTCTATGTGTCCCTATGTGTCTCTATGGGTCTCTATGGGTCTCTATGTGTCTCTATGGATCTCTATGGGTCGCTATGGGTCTCTATGGGTCTCTATGGGTCTCTATGGGTTGCTATGGGTCATTATGTGTCTCTATGGGTCTCTATGGGTCTCTGTGGTTCTCTATGTGTCTCTATGGGGTCTCTATGTGTCTCTATGTGTCCCTATATGTCCCTATATGTCCCTATATGTCCCCATGTCCCTATATGTCCCTATATGTCCCTATATGTCCCTATGTCCCTATATGTCCCTATATGTCCCTATATGTCCCTATGTGTCCCTATATGTCCCTATGTCCCTATATGTCCCTATGTGTCCCTATGTGTCCCTATATGTCCCTATGTCCCTATGTCCCTATGTGTCCCTATGTGTCCCTATGTCCCTATGTCCCTATATGTCCCTATGTGTCCCTATGTGTCCCTATATGTCCCTATATGTCCCTATGTGTCCCTATGTCCCTATATGTCCCTATGTGTCCCTATGTGTCCCTATATGTCCCTATATGTCCCTATGTCCCTATGTCCCTATGTGTCCCTATGTGTCCCTATGTCCCTATATGTCCCTATGTGTCCCTATGTGTCCCTATGTGTCTCTATTGGTCTCTATGTGTCTCTATGGGTCGCTATGGGTCTCTATGGGGTCTCTATGGGTCGCTATGGGTCTTTGGGTCTCTATTGGTCTCTATGGGTCTCTATGGGTCTCTATGGATCTCTGTGGGGCTCTATGGGGCTCTATGGGTCTCTATGGGTCTCTATGGGGTCTCTGTGGGTCTCTATGGATCTCTGTGGGTCTCTATGGGTCTCTATGGGTCTCTATGGGGTCGCTATGTGTCCCCATGGTTCCCTATATGTCCCTATATGTCCCTATGTGTCCCTATGTCCCTATGTGTCCCTATATGTCCCTATATGTCCCTATATGTCCCCATGTCCCCATGTGTCCCTATATGTCCCTATATGTCCCTATGTGTCCCTATGTGTCCCTATATGTCCCTATATGTCCCTATGTGTCCCTATGGTTCCCTATGTGTCCCTATGTGTCCCTATGTGTCCCTATGTGTCTCCATGTGTGCCTATGTGTCTCTATGGGTCTCTATGGGTCACTATGGGTCTCTATGGGTCTCTATGGGTCTCTATGGGGTCTCTATGGGTCCCTATGGGTTTCTATGGGGTCTATGGGGTCTCTATGTGTCTCTATGGGTCTCTATGGGTCTCCATGTGTCTCTATGTGTCCCTATGTGTCTCTATGGGTCTCTATGGGTCTCTATGGGGTCTCTATGAGTCTCTATGGGTCACTATGGGTCTCTATGGGGTTGCTATGTGTCTCTATGGGTCTCTATGGGTCCCTATGTGTCTCTATGTGTCCCTATGTGTCTCTATGGGTCTCTATGGGTCTCTATGGGTCTCCGTGTGTCCCTATGGGTCCCTATGGGTCTCTATGGGTCGCTATGGGTCTCTATAAGTCTCTATGAGATCACTATGGGTCTCTATGGGGTCTCTATGGGTCTCTATGGGTCACTATGGGTCTCTATGGGGTCTCTATGGGTCTCTATGGGTCACTATGGGTCTCTATGGGGTTGCTATGTGTCTCTATGGGTCTCTATGGGTCCCTATGTGTCCCTATGGGTCTCTATGGGTCTCTATGGGTCTCTATGTGTCTCTATGGGTCTCTATGGGGTCTCTATAGGGCGCAGTGAGTCTCTATGGGGTCACAATAGGGTCTTTATGGGTCTCTATGGGTCTCTATGGGTCCCTATGGGTCTCTATGGGTCCCTATGTGTCCCTATGGGTCTCTATGGGGTCGCTATGGGTCGCTATGGGTTGCTATGGGGTCTCTATGTGTCTCTATGGGTTGCTATGGGTCCCTATGGGTCTCTATGGGATCTCTTTGGTTCTCTATGGGTCACTATGGGTCTCTATGGGTCTCTATGGGTCTCTGTGGTTCTCTATGTGTTTCTATGGGTTGCTATGGGTCTCTACGTGTCTCTATGTGTCCCTATGTGTCCCCATGTGTCCCTATGTCCCTATGTCCCTATGTCCCTATGTCCCTATGTCCCTATGTGTCCCTATATGTCCCTATATGTCCCTATATGTCCCTATATGTCCCTATATGTCCCTATATGTCCCTATATCTCCCTTGTCCCCTCAGCTCCAATTGAACTGGTTGGGTAACTACATCCCCAATGGCTGGAGCCCCAACGGCTGCGGGGACTGTGAGCGAGGAGTGAGACCCATGGACAACGGCACGGTCTGACCCACGGCATCTATGGGGCAGCACATAGAACCCATCACCCCATAGAATCAATGGGGCGCCCCATAGATCCAACACATGGAATCACCCCATAGAATCAATGGGGCGCCCCATAGAATCACCCCTTAGAACTGCCCCATAGAATAACCCCATAGAATCACCCCATAGACCCGCCCCATAGAATCTCCCCATAGAATCAATGGGGTGCCCCATAGAATCACCCCATAGAATCTCCCCATAGACCTGCCCCATAGAATGGGCCCATAGACCTGCCCCATAGAATCTCCCCATAGAATCGACCCATAGAATCACCCCATAGAATAACCCCATGGAATCAATGGGGCGCCCCATAGAACCAACATAGAATCAATGAGGCGCCCCATTGAATCACCCCATAGACCCGGCCCATAGAATCACCCCATAGAATCAATGGGGTGCCCCATAGAATCACCCCATAGACCCAGCCCATAGAACCAGCCCATAGATCACCCCATAGAATCTCCCCATAGAATCAATGGGGCGCCCCATAGAATCTCCCCATAGAATCACCCCATAGAATCTCCCCATAGAATCTCCCCATAGAATCACCCCATAGAATCTCCCCATAGAATCAATGGGGCGCCCTATAGAATAACCCCATAGAATCACCTCATAGAATGGGCCCATAGACCTGGCCCATAGAATCACCAAATGGAATCAATGGGGCGCCCCATAGAATCACCCCATAGAATCTCCCCATAGACCCAGCCCATAGAGCCGGCCCATAGAATCACCCCATACAATCAATGGGGCGCCCCATAGAATCTCCCCATAGATCCGGCCCATAGACCTGGCCCATAGAATCAATGGGGCGCCCCATAGAATCACCCCATAGAATGGCCCCATAGACTCTCCCCATAGACCCACCCCATAGACCCGCCCCATAGAACCCGCCCATAGAATGGCCCCATAGACCCGCCCCATAGATCACCCCATAGAATCACCCCATAGAATAACCCCATAGAATCTATGGGGCGCCCCATAGAATCACCCCTTAGAACTGCCCCATAGAATAACCCCATAGAATCACCCCATAGACCCGCCCCATAGAATCTCCCCATAGAATCAATGGGGTGCCCCATAGAATCACCCCATAGAATCTCCCCATAGACCTGCCCCATAGAATGGGCCCATAGACCCGCCCCATAGAATCTCCCCATAGAACCAGCCCATAGAATCTCCCCATAGAATCGACCCATAGAATCACCCCATAGAATAACCCCATGGAATCACCCCATAGAATAACCCCATAGAATCAATGGGGCGCCCCATAGAACCAACATAGAATCAATGGGGCGCCCCATTGAATCACCCCATAGACCCGGCCCATAGGATCTCCCCATAGAATCAATGGGGTGCCCCATAGAATCACCCCATAGAATCTCCCCATAGACCCACCCCATAGAATCACCCCATAGATCACCCCATAGAATCACCCCATAGAATCACCCCATAGACCCAGCCCATAGACCCAGCCCATAGAATCTCCCCATAGAATCACCCCATAGAATCCATGGGGCACCCCTTAGAATCGACACATAGAATCACCCCATAGAATCAATGGGGTGCCCTATAGAACCAACACATAGAATCACCCCATAGAATCTCCCCATAGAATCAATGGGGCGCCCCATAGATCCAACACATGGAATCACCCCATAGAATCAATGGGGCGCCCCAAAGAATAGCCCCATAGAATCACCCCATAGAATCAATGGGGCGCCCCAAAGAATAGCCCCATAGAATCACCCTATAGAATCGCCCCATAGAATCAATGGGGCGCCCCATAGAATCACCCTATAGAATCGCCCCATAGAATCCATGGGGCGCCCCATAGAACCAACACATAGAATCACCCCATAGAATCTATGGGGTGCCCCATAGAATCTCCCCATAGAATCTCCCCATAGAATCACCCCATAGAATCTCCCCATAGACCCGCCCCATAGACCCGCCCCATAGAATGGGCCCATAGACCCGTCCCATAGAATCACCCCATAAAATCACCCCATAGAATCTCCCCATAGAATCTCCCCATAGACCCGGCCCATAGAATCAATGGGGCGCCCCATAGAACCAGCCCATAGACCCGCCCCATAGATCACCCCATAGAATCACCCCATAGAATCTCCCCATAGACCCACCCCATAGAATCACCCCATAGACCCACCCCATAGAATCACCCCATAGACCCGCCCCATATACCCGCCCCATAGAATGGGCCCATAGACCCACCCCATAGAATCTCCCCATAGAATCACCCCATAGACCCGTCCCATAGACCCGCCCCATAGATCACCCCATAGAAAGGGCCCATAGACCCAGCCCATAGAATCTCCCCATAGAATCTCCCCATAGAATCCATGAGGCGCCCCATAGACCCGCGCCATAGAATGGGCCCATAGAGCCGGCCCATAGACCCGCCCATAGATCACCCCATAGAAAGGGCCCATAGACCCAGCCCATAGAATCTCCCCATAGAATGGGCCCATAGCGCCGCCCCATAGACCCGCCCATAGATCTCCCCATAGCTCCGCCCCATAGATCACCCTATAGAATCACCCCATAGATCTCCCCATAGCTCCGCCCCATAGATCACCCTATAGAACCAGCCCATAGATCACCCCATAGCTCCGCCCCATAGATCACCCTATAGAACCAGCCCATAGATCTCCCCATAGCTCCGCCCCATAGATCACCCCATAGAATCTCCCCATAGAATCACCCCATAGAATCACCCCATAGACCTGCCCCATAGAATGGGCCCATAGACCCGTCCCATAGATCACCCCATAGACCCACCCCATAGATCGCCCCATAGAATCACCCCATAGAACCACCCCATAGACCTGCCCCATAGAATCACCCCATAGATCACCCCATAGAATCACCCCATAGACCCGCCTCATAGACCCGGCCCATAGACCCACCCCATAGAATCACCCCTTAGAATCAATGGGGTGCCCCATAGAATCTCCCCATAGAATCTCCCCATAGATCACCCCCTAGACCCGCCCCATAGATCACGCCATAGAATCAATAGATCACCCCATAGACCCACCCCATAGAATCTCCCCATAGACCCGCCCCATAGAATCACCCCATAAAATCACCCCATAGAATCTCCCCATAGAATCTCCCCATAGACCCGGCCCATAGAATCAATGGGGCGCCCCATAGAACCAGCCCATAGACCCGCCCCATAGATCACCCCATAGAATCACCCCATAGAATCACCCCATAGACCCACCCCATAGAATCACCCCATAGAATCACCCCATAGAATCTCCCCATAGAATCACCCTACAGAATCAATGGGGCGCCCCATAGACCCGCCCCATAGATCACCCCATAGCTCCGCCCCATAGATCACCCTATAGAACCAGCCCATAGATCTCCCCATAGCTCCGCCCCATAGATCACCCCATAGAATCACCCCATAGAATCACCCCATAGACCCGCCTCATAGACCCAGCCCATAGACCCGGCCCATAGACCCACCCCATAGAATCTCCCCATAGAATCTCCCCATAGATCACCCCATAGACCCGCCCCATAGATCACCCCATAGAATCAATAGATCACCCCATAGACCCGCCCCATAGATCACCCCATAGAATCACCCCATAGACCCGCCCCATAGAATCACCCCATAGAATCACCCCATAGACCCGCCCCATAGAATCACCCATAGAATCACCCCATAGAATCAATGGGGCAACCCATAGGATTGCCCCATAGAATCTCCCCATAGAATCACCCCATAGAATCCATGGGGTGCCCCATAGACTCGCCCCATAGAATGGGCCCATAGACCCACCCCATAGACCCACCCCATAGACCCACCCCATAGCGCCGCCCCATAGACCCGCCCCATAGATCACCCCATAGATCACCCCATAGAATCACCCCATAGACCCACCCCATAGACCCACCCCATAGCTCACCCCATAGCTCCGCCCCATAGATCACCCTATAGAATCACCCCATATCTCACCCCATAGCTCCGCCCCATAGATCACCCTATAGAATCACCCCATATCTCACCCCATAGAATCACCCCATAGATCACCCCATAAAATCACCCCATA
Organism: Excalfactoria chinensis; assembly: GCF_039878825.1. NCBI lineage: Eukaryota > Metazoa > Chordata > Aves > Galliformes > Phasianidae > Excalfactoria > Excalfactoria chinensis. The sequence continues at coordinate 13,321 of NW_027315694.1, forward strand.
GACTCACCCCATAGACCTGCCCCATTGATCACCCCATAGACCTGCCCCATAGATCACCCCATATCTCACCCCATAGCGCAGCCCCATAGACCCACCCCATATCTCACCCCATATCTCACCCCATATCTCACCCCATATCTCACCCCATAGCTCACCCCATAGCTCACCCCATAGCTCACCCCATATCTCACCCCATATCTCACCCCATAGCTCACCCCATAGCTCACCCCATATCTCACCCCATAGCTCACCCCATATCTCACCCCATATCTCACCCCATAGCTCACCCCATAGCTCACCCCATATCTCACCCCATATCTCACCCCATAGCTCACCCCATATCTCACCCCATATCTCACCCCATATCTCACCCCATAGCTCACCCCATAGCTCACCCCATAGCTCACCCCATATCTCACCCCATATCTCACCCCATAGCTCACCCCATAGCTCACCCCATAGCTCACCCCATAGCTCACCCCATATCTCACCCCATAGCTCACCCCATAGCTCACCCCATAGCTCACCCCATATCTCACCCCATAGCTCACCCCATAGCTCACCCCATAGCTCACCCCATATCTCACCCCATATCTCACCCCATAGCTCACCCCATATCTCACCCCATATCTCACCCCATATCTCACCCCATATCTCACCCCATAGCTCACCCCATATCTCACCCCATATCTCACCCCATATCTCACCCCATAGCTCACCCCATATCTCACCCCATATCTCACCCCATAGCTCCGCCCCATAGATCACCCTATAGACCCGCCCCATATCTCACCCCATATCTCACCCCATATCTCACCCTATAGATCTCCCCATAGCTCCCCCCCATATCTCACCCCATAGCTCACCCCATATCTCACCCCATATCTCACCCCATAGCTCACCCCATATCTCACCCTATAGACCCACCCCATAGCTCACCCCATATCTCACCCCATATCTCACCCCATATCTCACCCCATAGACCCACCCCATATCTCACCCCATATCTCACCCCATATCTCACCCCATAGCTCACCCCATAGCTCACCCCATATCTCACCCCATATCTCACCCCATATCTCACCCCATAGCTCACCCCATATCTCACCCCATATCTCACCCCATAGCTCACCCCATAGCTCACCCCATAGCTCACCCCATAGCTCACCCCATATCTCACCCCATAGCTCACCCCATAGCTCACCCCATATCTCACCCCATATCTCACCCCATATCTCACCCCATAGCTCACCCCATATCTCACCCCATAGCTCACCCCATAGCTCACCCCATATCTCACCCCATATCTCACCCCATAGCTCACCCCATAGCTCACCCCATATCTCACCCCATATCTCACCCCATATCTCACCCCATAGCTCCGCCCCATAGATCACCCTATAGACCCGCCCCATATCTCACCCCATATCTCACCCCATATCTCACCCCATATCTCACCCTATAGATCTCCCCATAGCTCCCCCCCATATCTCACCCCATAGCTCACCCCATATCTCACCCTATAGACCCACCCCATAGCTCACCCCATATCTCACCCCATATCTCACCCCATATCTCACCCCATAGACCCACCCCATATCTCACCCCATATCTCACCCCATATCTCACCCCATATCTCACCCCATAGCTCACCCCATAGCTCACCCCATATCTCACCCCATATCTCACCCCATATCTCACCCCATAACTCACCCCATATCTCACCCCATAGCTCACCCCATAGCTCACCCCATATCTCACCCCATATCTCACCCCATATCTCACCCCATAGCTCACCCCATATCTCACCCCATATCTCACCCCATAGCTCACCCCATAGCTCACCCCATATCTCACCCCATATCTCACCCCATAGCTCACCCCATATCTCACCCCATATCTCACCCCATAGCTCACCCCATATCTCACCCCATATCTCACCCCATATCTCACCCCATAGACCCACCCCATATCTCACCCCATAGACCCACCCCATAGCTCACCCCATATCTCACCCCATAGAATCACCCCATAGATCACCCCATAGAATCACCCCATAGAATCACCCCATAGAATCTCCCATAGACCCACCCCATAGACCCGGCCCATAGAATCACCCCATAGAACAACCCCATAGAATCTCTCAATAGAATCTCCCCTTAGAATCTATGGGGCGCCCCATAGAATCACCCCATAGAACCAGCCCATAGACCCGCCCCATAGCTTACCCCATAGCTCCGCCCCATAGATCACCCCATAGCTCACCCCATAGAATCTCCCCATAGAATCTCCCCATAGACCCACCCCATAGACCCACCCCATATCTCACCCCATATCTCACCCCATATCTCACCCCATATCTCACCCCATATCTCACCCCATATCTCACCCCATATCTCACCCCATAGCTCACCCCATATCTCACCCCATATCTCACCCCATAGCTCACCCCATATCTCACCCCATAGCTCACCCCATATCTCACCCCATATCTCACCCCATATCTCACCCCATATCTCACCCCATATCTCACCCCATAGCTCACCCCATAGACCCACCCCATATCTCACCCCATATCTCACCCCATAGCTCACCCCATATCTCACCCCATAGCTCACCCCATATCTCACCCCATATCTCACCCCATATCTCACCCCATAGCTCACCCCATAGCTCACCCCATATCTCACCCCATAGACCCACCCCATAGAATCACCCCATATCTCACCCCATAGAATCACCCCATATCTCACCCCATAGAATCACCCCATAGATCACCCCATAGAATCACCCCATAGAATCACCCCATAGACCCACCCCATAGACCCACCCCATAGAATCACCCCATAGAATCACCCCATAGAATCTCCCCATAGAATCACCCTACAGAATCAATGGGGCGCCCCATAGACCCGCCCCATAGATCACCCCATAGCTCCGCCCCATAGATCACCCTATAGAACCAGCCCATAGATCTCCCCATAGCTCCGCCCCATAGATCACCCCATAGAATCACCCCATAGAATCACCCCATAGACCCGCCTCATAGACCCAGCCCATAGACCCGGACCATAGACCCACCCCATAGAATCTCCCCATAGAATCTCCCCATAGATCACCCTATAGACCCGCCCCATATCTCACCCCATAGAATCAATAGATCACCCCATAGACCCACCCCATATCTCACCCCATAGAATCAATAGATCACCCCATAGACCCGCCCCATATCTCACCCCATAGCTCCGCCCCACAGACCCCTTGTTCCACTGTCTCCCCCATCTGTCCCCAGTCCCTTTGGCTGCAGCTGTCGGTGTTTGTGGAGCAGCCGACCCCGTTCCTGGAGCTGTTCCTGCAGCGGGTGCTGAACCTGGAGCTGGATGGGACGAAAAGCAGCATCTTCATCCACAACAGGGTGAGACACACAGAGGGACACATAGCGGACCTATAGCTGCCCCATAGAGACCCCATAGTGAACCCATAGCTGCCCCATAGAGACCCCATAGGGACCCATTGAGTTCCATTGAGACCCATAGCTGCCCCATAGAGACCCCATAGGGACCCATTGAGTTCCATTGAGACCCATAGCTGCCCCATAGAGACCCCATAGGGACCCACTGAGTTCCATTGAGACCCATAGCTGCCCCATAGAGACCCCATAGCTGCCCCATAGTGAACCCATAGCTGCCCCATAGAGACCCCATAGGGACCCATTGAGTTCCATTGAGACCCATAGCTGCCCCATAGAGACCCCATAGGGACCCATTGAGTTCCATTGAGACCCATAGCTGACCCATAGAGACCCCATAGCTGCCCCATAGTGAACCCATAGCTGCCCCACAGCTGACCCATAGCTGACCCATAGCAGACCCATTGAGTTCCATTGAGATCCATTGAGAGCCATAGGGACCCCTTAGAGACCCCATAGAGACACCATGGCTGTCCCATAGCGGACCCATAGCGGACACACAGCTGCCCCATAGCTGCCCCATAGCGCACCCATAGCGCACCCATAGAGACCCCATAGTGAACCCATAGCTGCCCCATAGAGACCCCATAGGGACCCATTGAGTTCCATTGAGATCCATTGAGACCCATGGGGACCCCTTACAGACCCCATAGAGACCCCATAGCGGACCCATAGCTGCCCCATAGCTGACCCATAGCTGACCCATAGCTGACCCATAGCTGCCCCATAGATGACCCATAGCGCACCCATAGAGACCCCATAGTGAACCCATAGCTGCCCCATAGAGACCCCATAGGGACCCATTGAGTTCCATTGAGATCCATTGAGAGCCATAGGGACCCCTTACAGACCCAATAGAAACCCCATAGCTGCCCCATAGCGGACCCATAGAGACCCCATAGGAACCTGTTGAGTTCCATTGAGAACAATAGAGACCCCATAGGGACCCACTGAGTTCCATTGAGACCCATAGCTGCCCCATAGAGACCCCATAGGGACCCATAGAGACCCCATAGGAACCTATTGAGTTCCATTGAGATCCATTGAGACCCATAGGGACCCATAGGGACCTATTGAGTTCCATTGGGACCCATAGGAACCCCTTAGAGACCCCATAGAGACCCCATGGCTGTCCCATAGCTGCCCCATAGAGACCCCTTAGGGACCTATTGAGATCCATTGAGATCCATAGGGACCCCTTAGAGACCCCATAGCTGCCCCATAGAGACCCCATAGGGACCCTTTGAGTTCCATTGAGACCCATAGCTGCCCCATAGAGACCCCACAGCTGCCCCATAGCTGCCCCATAGCGGACCCATAGCTACCCCATAGCTGCCCCATAGAGACCCCATAGGGACCTATTGAGTTCCATTGAGACCCATAGGGACCCCTTACAGACCCCATAGCTGCCCCATAGCTGCCCCATAGCGGACACATAGCTGCCCCATAGAGGACCCATAGCTGACCCATAGCGGACCCATAGAGACCCCATAGCTGCCCCATAGCTGCCCCATAGCTGACACATAACTGCCCCATAGCTGCCCCATAGCAGACTCATAACTGCCCCATAGAGACCCCTTAGGGACATATTGAGTTCCATTGAGACCCATAGGGACCCCTTAGAGACCCCATAGCGGACCCATAGCTGCCCCATAGAGACCCCATAGGGACCCACTGAGTTCCATTGAGATCCATTGAGTTCCATTGAGACCCATGGGGACCCCTTACAGACCCCATAGAGACCCCATAGCGGACCCATAGCTGCCCCATAGCGGACCCATTGAGTTCCATTGAGATCCATTGAGACCCATAGGGACCTATTGAGTTCCATTGAGACCCATAGGGACTCCTTAGAGACCCCATAGCTGACCCATTGCTGCCCTATAGCTGCCCCATAGAGACCCCATAGGAACCTATTGAGTTCCATTGAGACCCATAGCTGCCCCATAGAGACCCCATAGGGACCCATTGAGTTCCATTGAGACCCATAGCTGCCCCATAGAGACCCCATAGGGACCCATTGAGTTCCATTGAGACCCATAGCTGCCCCATAGAGACCCCATAGCTGCCCCATAGAGACCCCATAGGGACCCATTGAGTTCCATTGAGACCCATAGCTGCCCCATAGAGACCCCATAGGGACCCATTGAGTTCCATTGAGACCCATAGCTGCCCCATAGAGACCCCATAGGGACCCATTGAGTTCCATTGAGACCCATAGCTGCCCCATAGAGACCCCATAGCTGACCCATAGCTGACCCATAGCGAACCCATAGCTGCCCCATAGCTGACCCATAGCTGACCCATAGCGGACCCATAGCTGACCCATAGCTGACCCATAGCACACCCATAGAGACCCCATAGCTGCCCCATAGCTGACCCATAGCTGACCCATAGCTGACCCATAGCTGACCCATAGCGCACCCATAGAGACCCCATAGTGAACCCATAGCTGCCCCATAGAGACCCCATAGGAACCTATTGAGTTCCATTGAGACCCATAGCTGCCCCATAGAGACCCCATAGGGACCCATTGAGTTCCATTGAGACCCATAGCTACCCCATAGAGACCCCATAGCTGCCCCATAGTGAACCCATAGCTGCCCCATAGCTGCCCCATAGAGACCCCATAGGGACCTATTGAGTTCCATTGAGATCCATTGAGACCCATTGAGATCCATTGAGACCCATTGAGACCCATAGGGACCCATTAGAGACCCCATAGAGACCCCATAGCGCACCCATAGCTGCCCCATAGCAGACCCATAGCTGACCCACAGCTGCCCCATAGCTGACCCATAGCTGACCCATAGCTGACCCATAGCTGACCCATAGCGGACCCATAGCTGCCCCATAGGGACCCCATAGGGACCCATTGAGTTCCATTGAGATCCATTGAGATCCATTGAGACTCATTGAGACCCATAGGGACCCCTTAGAGACCCCATAGCTGCCCCATAGCTGACCTATTATTGACCAATAACTTACCCACAGCTGCCCCATAGCGGACCCATAGCTGACCCATAGAGACCCCATAGCGGACCCATAGCTGCCCCATAGCGGACCCATTGAGTTCCTTTGAGACCCATAGGTGCCCCATAGCTGCCCCATAGCGCACCCATAGAGACCCCATAGGGACCCATAGGGACCCATTGAGTTCCATTGAGACCCATAGCTGCCCCATAGAGACCCCATAGGGACCCATTGAGTTCCATTGAGACCCATAGCTGCCCCATAGAGACCCCATAGGGACCCACTGAGTTCCATTGAGACCCATAGCTGCCCCATAGCTGCCCCATAGTGAACCCATAGCTGCCCCACAGCTGACCCATAGCGAACCCATAGCTGCCCCATAGAGACCCCATAGGAACCTGCTGAGTTCCATTGAGATCCATTGAGAGCCATAGGGACCCCTTACAGACCGTGTAGAGACCCCATAGCTGCCCCATAGCGGACCCATAGGGACACATAGGGAACCATAGGGACACATAGGGACACATAGGGACACATAGGGACACATAGGGACATATAGGGAACCATAGGGACACATAGGGACACATAGGGACATATAGGGACACATAGGGACACATAGAGACCCCATAGGGACCATAGGGAGACATAGAGAGCCCATAGGGACCCATAGGGACACATAGGGAACCATAGGGACACATAGAGACACATAGGGACACATAGGGACATATAGCTGACCCATAGCCGGACCCATAGCTGTTGTGCCCCACAGGAGGTATTAGTGCCCCATAGGAGGTGTTAGTGCCCCATAGCTGTGCCCCATAGCTGTTGTGCCCCATAGCTGTGCCCCATAGCTGTGTGTGCCCCATAGCTGTGCCCCATAGCTGTGCCCCATAGCTGTTGTGCCCCCACAGGAGGTATTAGTGCCCCATAGCTGTGCCCTATAGGAGGTATTGGTGCCCCATAGCTGCCCCATAGCTGTTGTGCCCCATAGCTGCCCCATAGCTGTGTGTGCCCCATAGCCGTTGTGCCCCATAGGAGGTATTAGTGCCCCATAGGAGGTATTAGTGCCCCATAGCTGTCTGTGCCCCATAGCTGTGCCCCATAGGAGGTATTGGTGCCCCATACCCGTTGTGCCCCACAGGAGGTATTGGTGCCCCATAGGAGGTATTGGTGCCCCATAGCAGGTATTGGTGCCCCATAGGAGGCATTAGTGCCCCATAGGATCACTCTATTGGTGCCCCATAGCTGTGTGTGCCCCATAGCTGTGCCCCATAGGAGGTATTGGTGCCCCATAGCTGTGCCCTATAGGAGGTATTGGTGCCCCATAGCCACTGTGCCCCATAGCTGTGCCCCATAAGGAGGTATTAGTGCCCCATAGCTGCCCCATAGCTGTGTGTACCCGATAGGAGGCATTAGTGCCCCATAGGATCACTCTATTGGTGCCCCATAGCCGTTGTGCCCCACAGGAGGTTCACCACGAGCCCCACATCGCCGCCGTGTGGCCGGAGCTGAAGAGACGTTTCGCATCCGTTAAACTTGTGGGGCCGGAGGAAAATGTGGGGCAGGGAGCGGCCAGAGACATGGGCATGTAGGTGGGGGGGGGGGGTGGGGGGAGGTATGGGGCAATGGGGGGTGATGGGGGGCAATGGGGGGAGATATGGGGGGGAGATATGGGGCAATGGGGGGATATGGGGGGAGATATGGGGGGAGATGGGGAGAGATGGGGGGGAGATATGGGGCAATGGGGGGAGATATGGGGCAATGGGGGGAGATTGGGGGAGATATGGGGGGAGGTATGGGGCAATGAGGGGAGATATGGGGGGAGATATGGGGCAATAGGGGGGAGATATGGGGGCAATGGGGGGAGATGGGGGGAGATATGGGGGGAGGTATGGGGCAATGAGGGGAGATATGGGGCAATGGGGGGAGATATGGGGCAACGGGGGGATATGGGGGGAGATATGGGGCAATGGGGGGAGATTGGGGGAGATATGGGGCAATGGGGGGAGATATGGGGCAATGGGGGGAGATGGGAGATATGGGGGGGAGATATGGGGCCATGGGGGGCAAGGGGGGAGATATGGGGCAATGGGGGGGGATATGGGGGGAGATATGGGGCAATGAGGAGAGATATGGGGGCAATGGGGGGAGATATGGGGGGAGATATGGGGCAATGGGGGGATATGGGGGGAGATATGGGGCAATAGGGGGATATGGGGGGAGATATGGGGGCGATATGGGGTAATGAGGGGCAATGGGGGGAGATATGGGGCAATGGGGGGCAATGGGGAGAGATATGGGGCAATGGGGGGAGATATGGGGGGAGATGGGGGGCAATGGGGGGAGATGGGGGGAGATATGGGGGGAGATATGGGGAAATAGGGGGGAGATATGGGGGCAATGGGGGGATATGGGGGGAGATATGGGGCAATGGGGGAAGGTGGGGGGTGATGGGGGGAGATATGGGCTATGGGGCCCATATGGTTATGGGTCTCTATGGGGCTGTTGGTTATGGGTCTCTATGGGTCGCTGTGGGTCGCTGTGGGTCTCTATGTGTCTCTATGGGTCTCTATGGGTCACTATGGGTCTCTATGGGTCTCTATGGGGTTGTTATGGGTCTCTATGGGTCGCTATGGGTCGCTATGGGTCTTTATGGGTCTCTGTGGGTCTCTATGGGGTCTCTGTGGGTCACTATGTGTCTCTATGGGTCGCTATGGGTCTCTATGGGTCGCTATGGGTCTCTATGGGATCTATGGGTCTCTATGGGTCTCTATGGGTTGCTATGGGTCTCTGTGTGTCTCTATGGGTCTCTATGGGTCGCTATGTGTCTCTATGGGATCTATGGGTCGCTATGGGTCGCTGTGGGTCTCTATGGGTCTCTATGGGTCGCTGTGGGTCGCTATGGGTCTCTATGGGTCTCTATGGGTCGCTATGGGTCTCTATGGGTCTCTATGTGTCTCTATGGATCTCTATGGGTCGCTATGGGTCTCTATGGGGTCGCTATGGGTCTCTACGGGTCTCTATGGGTCGCTATGGGTCTCTATGTGTCTCTATGGGTCTCTATGGGTCCCTATGGGTCCCTATGGGTCTCTATGGGTCCCTATGTGTCTCTATGGGTCGCTATGGTTCTCTATGGGTCGCTATGTGTCTCTATGGGTCGCTATGGGTCTCTATGGGTCTCTATGGGTCTCTATGGGTCTCTATGGCGTCTCTATGGGTCGCTGTGGGTCTCTGTGGGTCTCTATGGGTCGCTATGGGTCGCTATGGGTCTCTATGGGTCTCTATGGGTCTCTATGTGTCTCTATGGGTCGCTATGGGTCTCTATGTGTCTCTATGTGTCTCTATGTGTCTCTATGTGTCTCTATGGGTCTCTATGGGTCCCTATGTGTCTCTATGGGTCGCTATGTGTCTCTATGTGTCTCTATGTGTCTCTATGGGTCGCTGTGGGTCTCTATGGGGTCTCTATGGGGTCGCTATGGGTTGCTGTGGATCGCTAAGGGGTATGGGGTCACTATGGGTCTCTATGGGTCGCTGTGGGTCTCTATGGGGTCGCTATGGGTCTATATGGGTTGCTGTGGGTCTCTATGGGTCTCTATGTGTCTCTATGTGTCTCTATGGGTCTCTATGGGTCTCTATGTGTCTCTATGGGTCCCTATGTGTCTCTATGGGTCTCTATGTGTCTCTATGGGTCACTATGTGTCTCTATGGGTCTCTATGGGTCTCTATGGGTCTCTATGGGTCTCTATGGGTCTCTATGTGTCTCTATGGGTCGCTATGTATCTCTATGGGTTGCTATGGGTCCCTATGGGTCGCTATGGGTCTCTATGGGTCCCTATGGGTCTCTATGTGTCTCTATGGGTCCCTATGTGTCTCTATGGGTCGCTATGGTTCTCTATGGGTCGCTATGTGTCTCTATGTGTCCCTATGGGTCTCTATGGATCGCTATGGGTCTCTATGGGTCTCTATGGGATCTATGGGTCTCTATGGGTCTCTGTGGGTCTCTATGTGTCTCTATGGATCTCTATGGGTTGCTATGGGTCTCTATGGGGTCGCTATGGGTCTCTACTGGTCTCTATGTGTCGCTATGGGTCTCTATGTGTCTCTATGGGTCTCTATGTGTCTCTATGGGTCGCTATGGGTCTCTATGGGTCGCTATGGGTCGCTATGTGTCTCTATGTGTCTCTGTGTGTCTCTATGTGTCGCTATGGGTCGCTATGGGTCGCTATGGGTCGCTATGGGTCTATGGGTCTCTATGGGTCCCTATGGGTCTCTATGTGTCTCTATGGGTCTCTATGGGGCTCTATGGGTCGCTATGGGTCGCTATGGGTCTCTATGGGTCTCTATGTGTCTCTATGGGTCGCTATGGGTCACTATGGGTCCCTATGTGTCTCTATGGGTCTCTATGGGTCTCTATGGGTCTCTATGTGTCTCTATGGGTCGCTATGGGTCGCTATGGGTCCCTATGTGTCTCTATGTGTCTCTATGGGTCGCTATGGGTCGCTATGGGTCGCTGTTGCAGGGCGCTGTGCCGCCATGACGTGCGCTGTGATCTGTACGTGAGCATTGATGCCGACGCGGCGCTGACCAACACCAAGACACTGACTGAGCTCATCAGCCAGAACCGGTACCAGAACCGAACCACACGGAACAGGACACCTAGAACACAGAGCAATGAGCCTGAACACAGAGCATAGGACACGAACACAGAGCATAGAACACAGAACCAGAGCCCAGAACCCAGAACCAGAGCCTAGAACCCAAACACAGAACACAGAACCCAGAACCTGGAACCCAAATCTAGAACCCAGAACAAGAACCCAAAGGCAGAACCCAGAGCCAGAACCCAAAGCCTGAACCCTAACCCAGAACACAAACACAGAACCTAGAACCCAGAACCAGAGCCCAGAACCCGAACCCAGAGCCTAGAACCCAGAACCCAGAACCCAAAACCTAGAACCCAGAACCAGAGCCTAAAACCCAAATCTAGAACCCAGAACCAGAACCCAGAGCCAGAACCCAGATCAAGAACCCAAATCTAGAACCTAGAGCCAGAACCCAAATCCAGAACACAAACACAGAACCTAGAACCCAGAACCATAGCCTAGAACCCAAACCCAGAACCTAGAACCCAGAGCCTGGAACCCAAATCTAGAACCCAGAACAAGAACCCAAAGGCAGAACCCAGAGTCAGAACCCAAACACAGAACCCAGAACCAGAACCCAGAGCCAGAACCAAGAACAAGAACCCAAATCCAGAACCCAGAGCCAGAACCCAAATCCAGAACACAAACACAGAACCTAGAACCCAGAACCATAGCCTAGAACCCAAACACAGAACCTAGAACCCAGAGCCTAAAACCCAAATCTAGAACCCAGAACAAGAACCCAAATCTAGAACCCAGAGCCAGAACCCAAAGCCAGAACCCAGAGCCAGAACACAAACACAGAACCTAGAAGCCAGAACCAGAGCCTAAAACCCAAACACAGAGCCTAGAACCCAGAACCAGAGCCCAGAACCCGGAACCAGAGCCCAGAACCCCAACACAGAACCTAGAACACAGAACCAGAACCTAGAACCCAAATCTAGAACCCAGAACCAGAACCCAGAGCCAGAACCCAGATCAAGAACCCAAATCTAGAACCTAGAGCCAGAACACAAACACAGAACCCAAACACAGAACCCAGAGCCAGTGGAACAGAACCACACGGAACACGACACCTAGAACACAGAGCACAGAGCCTGAACACAGAGCATAGGACACAAACACAGAGCCTAGAACACAGAACCAGAGCCCAGAACCCAAATCTAGAACCCAGAACAAGAACCCAAAGCCAGAACCCAGAGTCAGAACCCAAACACAGAACCTAAATCTAGAACCCAGAACCAGAACGCAGAGACAGAACCCAAATCTAAAACCCAGAACCAGAACCCAAGTCTAGAACCCAGAACAAGAACCCAAACCCAGAACCTGGAACCCAGAACCCAAACCCAGAACCTGGAACCCAGAATCGGAGCCTAAAACCCAAACACAGAACCTAGAACCCAGAACCCAGAGCCTAAAACCCAAATCTAGAACTCAGAGCCAGAACCCAGAGCCAGAACCAAGAACAAGAACCCAAATCCAGAACCCAGAGTCAGAACCCAAATCTAGAACCCAAAACCAGAACCCAAATCTAGAACCTAGAGCCAGAACACAAACACAGAGCCTAGAACACAGAACCAGAGCCCAGAACCCAGAACCCAAAACCGGAGCCTAGAACCCAAAACCAGAGACTAGAACCCAGAACCCAAACACAGAACCTGGAACCCAGAACCCAGAGCCTAAAACCCAAATCTAGAACCCAGAACCAGAACCCAGAGCCAGAACCCAGATCAAGAACCCAAATCTAGAACCCAGAGCCAGAACCCAAATCCAGAACACAAACACAGAACCTAGAACCCAGAACCATAGCCTAGAACCCAAACACAGAACCCAGAACCCAGAGCCTGGAACCCAAATCTAGAACCCAGAACCAGAACCCAGAGTCAGAACCCAAACACAGAACCCAAAACCAGAACCTAAATCTAGAACCCAGAACCAGAACCCAAATCTAAAACCCAGAACCAGAACCCAAACACAGAGCCTAGAACACAGAACCCAAACCCAGAACCTGGAACCCAGAATCGGAGCCTAAAACCCAAACACAGAACCTAGAACCCAGAACCCAGAGCCTAAAACCCAAATCTAGAACCCAGAGCCAGAACCCAGATCAAGAACCCAAATCTAGAAGCTAGAGCCAGAACACAAATCCAGAACCCAAACACAGAACCCAGAGCCACCAGAACCGAACCACACGGAACACGGCACCTAGAACACAGAGCACTGAGCCTGAACACAGAGCATAGGACACAAACACAGAGCCTAGAACACAGAACCAGAACCCAGAACCCAGAGCCTAGAACCCAAACACAGAACCTAGAACACAGAACCCAGAGCCTAAAACCCAAATCTAGAACCCAGAACAAGAACCCAGAGCCAGAACCCCAAAAAGAACCCAAATCTAGAACCCAGATCCAGAACCCAAATCTAGAACCTAGAGTTAGAACCCAAACACAGAGTCTAGAACACAGAACCAGAGCCTGGAACCCGGAACCAGAGACTAGAACCCAAACCCAGAACCCCAAACCCTTCAGACCTAGAACCCAACACCTAGAAACCCAGAACCCTGTAACCTGAAACCCTTCAGACCCAGAACCCCAACACCAAGAACTCAACACCTAGAACCCCAAACCCATCTAGTACCCAGAACCCAGCACCTAGAACACCAAACTCACAACCCATAACCCATAACACTTTAAACCCAGAACCCACAAACCCAGAACCCCAACACGTAGAACCCAGAACCCCTATCCCAAAACCCTACAGACCCAGAACCCAGCACCCGAAACCCTTCAGACGCAGAACCCAACACCTAGAACCCAGAACTGCTATGCTGGAATCCTTCAGACCCAGAACCCCTAACCCAGCACCTAAAACCCAGATCCCCTATTCCAAAACCCTTCAGACCCAGAACCCAGCACCTAGAACCCCAAACCCAGAACCCCAAACCCTTCAAATCCAGAACCCAGCACCTAGAAACCCAAACCCGAACCCCTAACTTAAAACCCTTCAAACTCAGAACCCAGCACCTAGAACCCCAAAACCATTCAGACCCAGAACCCAGCACCTAGAACCCCCCATACACCCCCATCTATTCCGAAACCCTTCAGACCCTGAACCCCAAACCAGAACCCAGCACCTGGAACCCAGAACCCAGCGCCTAGAACCCCCATACACCCCCCATCTATCTCGAAACCCTTCAGATCCAGAACCCAACACCCAGAACCCAACACCTAGAACCCAGAATCCCTATCCCAAAACCCTACAGATCCAGAACCCAGCACATAGAACCCAGAACCCAGATCCCTTATCCCGAAACCCTTCAGACCCAAAACACCAAACCCAGCACCTAGAACCTAGAACCCTTATCCTGAAACCCTTTCAGACCCAGAACCCAACACCTAGAACCCCAAACCCAGAACCCTGAACCCAGGATCCCAAACCCAGAACCCAACACCTAGAACCCAGAACTGCTATGCTGAAACCCTTCAGACCCAGAACCCCTAACCCAGCACCTAGAACCCAGATCCCCTATTCCAAAATCCTTCAGACCCGAAACCCTTCAGACCCAGAACCCCAAACCGAGAACCCAACACCTAGAACCCAGAACCCCTATCCCAAAACCCTACAGACCCAGAACCCAGCACCCGAAACCCTTCAGACCCAGAACCCAACACCTAGAACCCAGATCCCCCTATTCCAAAACCCTTCAGACCCAGAACCCAGCACCTAGAACCCCAAACCCAGAACCCCTAACTTAAAACCCTTCAAACCCAGAACCCCAAACCCAGAATCCAGCACCTAGAACCCCCATACGCCCCCATCTATTCCAAAACCCTTCAGACCCAGAACCCCAAACCCAGAACCCAACACCTAGAACCCAAACCCAGAACCCAGCACCTAGAACCCCAAACCCAGAACCCCTAACTTGAAACCCTTCAAACCCAGAACCCAACACCTAGAACCCAGAACCCAGCACCTAGAACCCCCATACACCCCCCATACACCCCCATATCCGCCCCCTTAACCCCTTGCCCCCCTACCTGACCCACTGTTGCCCCCCAGGCCGGTTCTGGCCCCGCTGTTGTCCCGTCCCGGGAAGCTCTGGTCCAACTTTTGGGGCGCTTTGGGCCCCGATGGGTTCTACGCCCGCTCCGAGGATTACGTCGACATCGTCCAGGGCCGACGCAGGTCAGACACGCCCCCTTTCATTTGCATACATTTGCATATCGACCCCCACGGCCAATGGGACGCACCTACAGACTCAGCCCCACACCGTTGCCCTGCCTAATTTGCATAACCCCGCCCACTGGGGGGACACGCCCCCTGCTCCCCCATTGGCCACGCCCCTCCCAATGGCCACGCCCCCATCTGACCACGCCCCGCTCATTTGCATAATCAATCGCTCCCATTCTGGCCCACTCAATAGGCCACGCCCCTTTTGGCCCACGCTGCCGATAAGCCACGCCCACATCGAACCACAAGCCCCGCCCACATCGAACCACAAGCCCCGCCCACATCAAACCACAAGCCCCGCCCACTGTGTACCTTAAGTCCCGCCCCCACAGTGTCAGAAGCCCCGCCCCTCCCGGACATCCAATAGCTGTGAAGGGGGCGTGGCCTAAGAAGGGGTGGGGCCTGGAGGAAATGGGGGCGTGGCCTAAGGGAATGGGGGTAGCCTATAGGACTTTGTGGGCGTGGCCTAAGAGAGGGGGCGTGGTCTGTCAGACATGGGGGCGTGGCCTAAGGGAATGAGGTAGCCTATAGGACACTGTGGATGTGGCCTAAGGAGGGGGTGTGGCCTATAGGACATGGTGGGCGTGGCCTAAATGAGGGGGCGTGGCCTATGGGAATGGGTGTGGCCTGGGGGACATGGGGGCGGGGCCAAGGTAGAGGGCGTGGCCTAAATAGGGGGCGTGGCCTGAAGGACGGTGGGCGTGGTCAAAGGGAGGGGGTGTGGCCAGTAGGACATGGAGGCGTGTCCTAAGGGAGGGGGGCGTGGCCTAAGAGAGGGGGTGTGGCCTAAGATAGGGGGTGAAGTCTATGAGACATGGGGGCGTGGCCTAAAGGAGGGGGGCGTGGCCTAAGGGAGGGGGTGTGGCCTAAGATAGCGTGTGGCCTACGGGAGGGGGCGTGGCCAAAGTGAAGGGGGGCGTGGCCTAAGAGGGGGGGGTGTGGCTTAAGATAGGGGGTGTGGCCTAAGATAGGGGGCGATGTCTATGATACATGGGGGGCGTGGCCTAAAGGAGGGGGCGTGGCCTAAGGGAGGTGGTGTGGCCTAAGAGAGCGTGTGGCCTACGGGAGGGGGCGTGGCCTAAGAGAGGGGGTGTGGCCTACGATAGGGGGTGTGGCCTAAGATAGGGGGTGATGTCTATGAGACATAGGGGCAGGGCCTAAAGGAGGGGGGCGTGGCCTAAGGGAGGGGGGTGTGGCCTACGGGAGGGGCGTGGCCTAAGGGAGGGGGCGTGGCCTAAGGGAGGGGGGCGTGGCCTAAGATAGCATGTGGCCTACGGGAGGGGGCGTGGCCTAAGGGAGGGGGCGTGGCCTAAGGGAGTGGGCGTGGCCTAAGATAGCATGTGGCCTATGGGAGGGGGGCGTGGCCTAAGGGAGTGGGTGTGGCCTAAAACAGCGTGTGGCCTACGGGAGGGGGGCGTGGCCTAAGGGAGGGGGGCGTGGCCTAAGAGGGGGTGTGTGGCTTAAGATAGGGGGTGTGGCCTAAGATAGGGGATGATGTCTATGATACATGGGGGCGTGGCCTAATGGGAGGGGGCGTGGCCTAAGGGAGGGGGGCGTGGCCCTATTATAGAGTGTGGCCTGCGGGAGGGGGCGTGGCCTAAGGGAGGGGGCGTGGTCTAAGATAGCGTGTGGCCTACGGGAGGGGGCGTGGCCTAAGGGTGGGGGCGTGGCCTAAGGGAGGGGGTGTGGCCTAAGATAGTGTGCGGCCTACGGGAGGGGGCGTGGCCTAAGGGAGGGGGCGTGGCCTAAGAGAGCGTGTGGCCTACGGGAGGGGGCGTGGCCTAAGAGGGGAGTGTGGCCTAAGATAGGGGGTGATGTCTATGATGCATGGGGGGGCGTGGCCTAAAGGAGGGGGGCGTGGCCTAAGGGGGGGCGTGGCATAAGGGAGTGGGCGTGGCCTAAGAGAGGGGGGTGTGGCCTAAAATAGCGGGTGTGGCCTAAGGTAGAGTGTGGAGTCTATGAGACATGGGGGCGTGGCCTACGGGAGGGGGGCGTGGCCTGAGGGAGTGGGCGTGGCCTAAGACAGCGTGTGGCCTACGGGAGGGGGCGTGGCCTAAGGGAGGGGGCGTGGCCTAAGGGAGGGGGCGTGGCCTAAGGGAGTGGTCGTGGCCTAAGAGAGCGTGTGGCCTACGGGAGGGGGCGTGGCCTAAGGGAGGGGGCGTGGCCTAAAACTGTGTGTGGCCTACGGGAGGGGGGCGTGGCCTAAGAGGGGGGGGTGTGGCCTAAGATAGGGGGGTGATGCCTATAAGACATGGGGGCGTGGCCGTAAGGAGGGGGGCGTGGCCTGAGGGAGTGGGCGTGGCCTAAGACAGCGTGTGGCCTACGGGAGGGGGCGTGGCCTAAGGGAGTGGGCGTGGCCTAAGATAGTGTGTGGCCTTCGGGAGGGGGGCGTGGCCTAAGGGAGGGGGGTGTGGCCTAAGGGAGGGGGCGTGGCCGAAGGGAGTGGGTGTGGCCTAAGACAGCGTGTGGCCTATGGGAGGGGCGTGGCCTAAGGGAGGGGGTGTGGCCTACAGGAGTGGGTGTGGCCTAAGATACCGTGTGGCCTATGGGAGGGGGCGTGGCCCTAAGGGAGGGGGGCGTGGCCACGTCAGCGACGCCCCCCTCCCCCCATTGGTGTGTTGCCAGGA
>NW_027315695.1:0-27500 GCF_039878825.1 Excalfactoria chinensis
AAAGTCATAAATGAAAGTAGAAACTCATCAGGATGCACATAGGGTCAGATCTCAGTGTAGGCCAGCCAGCCCCACTGTCCGAAGTGTGAGGGTCAGAGCAAAATCCTGAATATATCTTTAAGGAGCATGTGGCCTTAAAATTAACATATATATTTGTGCCTTGGTACCTCTTGGTTTTGGTACATAAATAAATGGAGATCATGTTCTTTATCATGACTCTGGTAATGTAACAACATTTTGCTACTGTTGCTCTGAGTTGAAATTCAGCTCTGGTTGTTTTACTCTTGAAGTTGAGTTCTTAAGAACAAGCAATCACTGGTGTAAAATCACAAGACTAATCAATTTTGAAAGAGCTGAGAAAATCAAGTCAGCAGCAAGGCTACATCTGTGACGAGCGGAGTAAAAGCTCTGGATCTGCCCCTGTAGAATAATGTGATTGAACCATATTTGTATTTGATATTTGTTCTGGGAAGCAAAATGGACTTGTGTCAAAGGTGCTATCTTACCACATCAGGAAGGAAAGTCATACTCTGAGGTTATCCTTGGGCTCCCTTTTTATGCCTCATTTCTTTCCCCTTAAATGAGGGATTATATTTTCTGTTCAACTGTTTGTCTCTTATCAGCTTTAGTTTAGGAGTTCTTTGGACTGGAGAGACTTGGTTTTTGAAGACTTGTGTGCTACTGCATTGTAGTAATAGAGATTTAAATGTTTAATGATTTCCATAAGCATTCCAAATGGTATTTTCATTACATTTCTCCATACATGCTGCTGACTTGCATTATGAGTAATGTATGGTTTAAAGTACTTTGTTATCTAAAATGCTGGTTAATTTCTGAAGAGTAAATAGGTAATAGCATCTGCTGTTGAAGCCAAGAACTGTAATACAATTAGGAAAAAAATAGCCTAAAAACACTCTCATCAATCAATATGTTTCTTATATTACTAGACAGAACTGATAGTAAAAAGAGGAAACCATTCTCTATGTATCATACTGCTGAGCATTCTCCCAGCTGTATGTAAGAATCTTGTTTGAGGGGGATGTGGGGCGTGGTGCTGGCTTAGCTTTAAAGGAATCGCCATAGGAAAAGCGTAACTTAAGAAGTTCTGCATCCACACAGATGAACATCTTGAATTAATTTACTTTGGAGCATGTTGCCAGAAGAGCTCATGAATTGAACTGCATATTATTCTGGAGACAGAAATAGGCTTGGTTAAGTCAAGCCTTCCTGGTCTGATTATGCATATTTGCTGGAAAGAGACACTTCTGCACCAAATATGAGGCTATCTGTGCAATGCGTATTTCATGGCAGCAGTGATAATTAGTGGTTCAGGCCATCAGTCAGAAGATGCTGCACTGAATATCTTGGCTGAATACTGTCCTGGCAGCTCTTCACCAAACACAAACACTTGAAACACTTAGTACACTTCCAGCCCCTCTAATGTCTCATGAGTCAGTGGGCACAGAAAATAAACCTTGCAAAGCCAAGTGGTCTTTGTACCTTCCCCTGGGACACCGCAGTGAACGCCCACACAGCCGCCACCTCTCTGGATGTGGGAACTAGAGCTCAAGGACAAAGCTGTTACCAGGCCCAGGAAACACAACCCCATGGCCAGCTGGACACACTTAGCTGAAGTCACTCATACCCACATCAATCCATGTGACGTACATATTTCAAACTTCCTTTTCTTTAATGTAAACTGTTCTTTGCTGTAATGCTGTAATGATGGTGCAACAACAACAACAAAAAAAAAGTGGCCACTGGCCTAATTTCTGTTTATTCTCCTGAGTATGCCAGTGGTAGCAGCTACATTTGATTTATTGTTCTGAAAGAACAGTGCCTTCTGAATCATTGTCAAGCAAATAGCCTGGTACATTAGGAATTCCCTCTTGATGCCACACAGCCTGCAGCCCTTCTTGAATGTCTTGCTGTTTTGTAGGTGTGTTGCTGAGGTTTATGTGTGTGGGGCAGTTGCTCAGCCCCGCTGCAGTGCCAGTGGCCTAACAGGAAACAGACTGGAACAGCAGCAAACAGAAATCTCAGTCTTGTGACACACCACATCAGGATCAAAGTTCTTCCCAAACTAGGTCTTCTGGTTACTGTTATCTGCAGTGGACCTTGGAATTTTTTTCTTTCACCTGACACAATTAAGATGAAGCAATATTTCTTTCTAAAATCTTTTCCCTGGACGTGTTTCTTGTGCTGTGACCACAAGGAGCTAGTCAATAATTAATAATACCACCAAAACATACCCTAGTGGCTCATTTAAACAGGCAAGCTGTGCAGGTAGACAGGAATATGTGCATTTACACTGCAAATAGCAAATGCCAGTGTATTTTTTCGTATACTTTTTATGTCCTGGTGTTTATTCTGGTATAAGATGATTTGCAAATTGATGTTATATCTTTTGAAAGCAGATTAAGATAGCCTTCACAAAGAGTTATTTGTCTTTAGGAGCAAGAAGTAACAGAGAATGAATTAGCATCAGTAACATCTTAGTGTTTTAATTAGACAAGCATAATTAATGAGTTCTCAGAGGTCATTGAGCTGATGAGCTTTTTGGATCTCCAGTGGAATTCCTGTGATCTAACATAATTGAAATAATAATAGAAAAGTCGTAAAAAAGAAACAGTGAAGGACACCATGAATACAAAAATGTCTTTTATAGATCACCTTTAAAGGACCTGTTTCTAGTCTACCTGCTGAATTAGCATTCAGACATTTCTCTGACATTTACTGACAAATTTAATGGATCTCAAAGCTTCTTTGGATTGCATAGCTATTTCTCTAGTTCATCTTTTGTATACTGAATTTCCAACCTGAATAATGAAAATGCAGTCTCAGTGCTTGACTCTTTTAAATTGAATCTTATCCATCAGAGAAGCTATTTCTACACTTACGCTTTCAAGAGATTAAGAGTGAAGTCATTCAAGTGAGCCCACTTGACATGCCAAATATCCTATGTCTTTCTGCAGAGTATACAAGATTTGGGAAGGTTATTGGTGGGAGAAAGCACAGCTAAATGGCAGCTCAGATTTTAAAGCGGTAGAAAGTAAGGAAAAGCTTCCTATGTCTGTCTTTCAGTGACAACTTTCCTCTCTAGATTTAAATACTCCTAAACTCCTGCCTTTGATTGTAATTTCTGATCTACCTCCTTAAAAATGCTGGTTTCTAGCTTGCAGTGGGAGCATAATGATGATGCATGGGATTTGTAGGGCACACTTGCATGACTAATACTGTTCATTTCAGCAGGACTCAGGCCAGGTTTAAACTTTGCAAGTGCAGCCCTCAGTCAGGGTATTTTTTCCAAAGTAAAGAGTGCACCTGTAACTCTCCCCTTGTCGGTTGCACATACAGTGATCTCCAAGCACTGCAATGCTACTTTTTGCATTAACTTTTATGGACTCTTGTAAGTACTCACAGTTGTGTGCTTCTATCAGCCACCACTAGACAGTATCTGCCACTCTGTGTTCAGCTTAGAAAAAACAGAGAAGGCAGATAAATGCACACAGAAGGCTGCATTAAGACTTAAGGGCTTTTTGCTTTTATTATCTCCTTTCCATACACACAGAACCATGTAGGCAGGAACTGTAGCTGTTTGACACTCAAGTAAGTTCACATACATGAGGTAATGTACAATCACGTAGACACCTGAAGTACAAGGTATGCTCCAATTAAGTGACAATAAGTCCATCATCTAGTGTACAGGCAAACTGAGCTATCTTTAATGTTTGTGAATCTCATGCTTCACAAGTACAAGGCTGAGAAGTAAGGTCAGAGGGAGGTGGGATTAGGCTTTCTGTTGCGTAGCCCCCAGCCTAGCAACTCCAGTATAACAGCCCATAAATAAATATTTTATCTTCTTTATGCAACCGAGTGCTCAGCCATCTGCAAAGACAGTGAGCGTTTGAAGTTTTCTAATCTCACATTTGAAATGACATACATTCCAGAACTTCTGTCTGGAATTCAACTAGTTACAAGAGGTGTAATTTAGCTGATAGCTGATATTGTTATAATGACCTAAACAAAGTTACTGATTGCTTATCTGAAGTTTACATTGGCTTTGCTTTCATTCTAGTACATCGATAATTAAAGCTGTTCTGGAACTGCTTACCACAGCTGGATTTGTGTGCTGTGTGGAGCAGTGTTTATAAAACAAAATTATCCCTGTGCAGAAGCATCACACATAAAATCCATTTGCCTTATCAGATGGTTCCAATCTGAATTACTTGGCTAAGAAGTTTTTGCCTTTACCACATTTCCTATGGGATCTTATACAATCTCAGTCCTTTATTAGGATATTGTAATATATAAGGAATAGAGGTTATGGGATTCATCCACCCTATTTCTGAATTGTTGCAATGGAAGACCTCACTTAGCTGCAATATTAACAAAATCAATCACACAAAATTCTTAGGAGTGCTTTTCGGACCCTTCCTGAGTGATTCAATGGAGATGCCATGTATGAATGCTGAAAGTAAGCGTTGTTCTCAGAGCATTTACAAGGACCTTCCTTCTGATGAGGAAATTATCTCTCAGTCTCACTTCTCTGTGACCTGCTTTCCGGCAGCCGCTGCACCCATGTGATTCAGAGGCTGGTCTGTGACCAGGGGACAGGGACAGTCACTGAGGACCAGTCTGCAGGCTCTCTGCAGTCTTTCTCCCCGTGCTTTTTTGTGTCCAGAGAGGCTCCCATTACCGATGCTGCTGCTTTTTTATCCTTTTCTTTTCTTTGTCTTTTTTTTTCTTTTTCCTTTTTTCTTTCTTCCCCCCCCCCTCCCCCGCCCCCCACCCCGCCCCACCCCCCTTGCCACTCTCTGTGTAACCTATTGACAAGTGTTAGTTAAGAAGAGCTTGGAAGGAATTGATATTAGCTTGGAGTAAGTTTAATTGCATTCAACCTAAGCAGTTTCCCTGTGGAAACTCCTTCCCTACATCTTTAATCTTTCTGATCCTTGCTCTGGTCCTCTCTCTGTGTTACATGAGTGCAGACTTTCCTCAAGTCCTTTTCTGTGTCTCTGCTGGCTGCATGGTGGAGCCCAGTGTTTGCCTTGGCTGGGCTGCCTGTCTGACTGCCGTAGCTCCACTGCCTGTAAGTCATTTGTGGGTTTCTTGTGCTTCTGGAAATGGTAATATCAAAGTTAAAATTGTTGCTTCTATTTTCAAAGCTTGGGCAGCTCAGGTGTCTGGGCCTGTCAGGAATTACTGCTAGAAGTGAATGAAAGGAAAGATAAATACGCACAGGTCAAAAACGTGTGTTTTTACCATAATCTTCCTAGAACTGTACTGGACCTTTCTTTGCAGAGAGGCTGATTACCAGCCAAATAGCCCCAAGTATTGTGGTCCTACGAGGAGCACGTGGTAATTGTCAACCAGAATTGATGCCCTCAAGTCACAGCGCCTTACAGTTTCTGTCTCATCTAGTCTTGGCTAATGAGATGTGTCTTCTCTGATACACTAGCATGATCTGCAGGGATATTTTGAGTTAGTTATATGGTAATAATCCAGAAAAAAGTCCCCAGAGGTGCTGCTCCTTCCCCAGCTGCAAAGTGCAAATGTATGTGTCCCTAATATTTGGGCATACTTGGATCAAGCAGTTGAGCCCCAGCTAAGTTTCCCTGTATGCAGCATCCCTCACCCTCCAGAGGCACTCTACAGAGGATGTGCTAAGCTTTGAGAGTTCATTTCTGTGTTTCTGGCCTAATTGATGGGCTTAGTTTGGTGTGATGGTCAGAACTGGAAACTCCTTAGGGATGTTGGGGATGAATCAGTTGCAGATCTCACATTGTGGTGTCCCTCTGCACCACAGAAGGCAGAAGCTTGTAAGCAATTGATTATATATACACTTACTAATGAGGTAACATGTACTTAGTCTAAAATTATCATTTATGTCCTGTAGAAAAGATTGAAACAAACCCAGTAATTGATTCAGAGTGGGAAGAAGCAGGTTGAGGCTTTATGTGGATAGTTTTCCTTTTGAAATAGCTGGGATTCTCTGTTCAGTATTGGTAAAGGTGAGGAAACAGAGATGTTCTTTTCTTTCTTTGCTTCTATAAATCACCCATTTCAGTGAACCTGGCCTGACGGTTTCAATAAGCCTCTCTAGCATGACTCTACATTTAAGTCACACTTGCTAAGTCCAGAGAACACGCATCATGAAGGGGCAGGTTGTCTGGAAACAAATCAACATCTCTCAAAGTTGGCAACGCTTAGAAATGGAGCTTAGCGTGAGTACAAGGAAGTGAAATAGATTGGCTCTATAGCTGGGCTTTCCTTCAACTAGGGTACGTCTGAATCTGTGGGCTCAGGGCTCACGGCATAGATCTCCTAGAAAACAGGGTCAAGCACCATGGTGATACTGGGCCTTTACAGTGCAGAGGAGAATGAGAACTGATCAGTAAGTGCTCCACATAGTCCAACATCCTGTCCCCAGAAGAAATGTGCTCTGTATTACTGCATATAGGGCTAATGAACAATAACAGAGTAAATAACCATCAGTGTATTAGAAATTTCCACTTTTCTCCTGCCTATTTTGACTGCTGTTGTCTATTACTTATGTGTTGTTAGTTAGAAGATCCAGAAATTTTTACTTATTCATGTCTTTCTTCCACTGCTCGATATTTCTGTCCATGTTAGGAAATTATGCAAGCTATTACATCATCATTTCTTCCTGCTAATTGTCTTTGCTGCCTGCCCTGGCAAGGCTGTGCTTGCAGTACTCAGACAGCACAGTATGTCAGCGTATTGCAAGACAAGCTCTGCTTCCGGCCTCTCTGCTCAGTTCCTGTCAACTATATTGATTTTCTTTAATACCCAGAGTGCATTTCAGCAAAGGATTACACAATGCTGCAAAGACATTAATTGTGCTTGCTAGAGAAATTCCAGCTGTGCAGAGCATGTTTCTAGATGGCTTTGAATGGATCTAAAACCGGTTCTGTTCAGTCCCAGCTAAGCAGAGTGCCACCAACACAGAGAGGCTACTTTTGCTCCATTAAATTTTCTTCTTTATGAGCTCTTTTTAACTAGACCAAATATTTTACAGCTTGGTAACAATAACAACAGCAAAACACCCTTCAGTCTAAAACCACTTCCATGCATTTAATAACGTTCCAGAGTTGCAGTTTATTTCCTCCTTTCCTGACAAATGGCTCTGGGCAGTTTTTTAGCTGTAGGTTGTTCTGAGATTGTGGAATAATTATTTCCATTATCAAGTAGAGCTATTAGGCACATACCCTCAATTCAGAGCTGTCTGCATACATCTGTTTAATGTTTGCAGATACAGAAATGTTAATGACTGCTTACTTCTTGGTTTGTGGTCTCTCATGGAGAGGGCTGCTGCTTCCTCAGGACAGACATTTGAGCAGAGTGTAGAACAGAGCTGATTAGAGTGACTGCATTTAGAGGGAGCGTGTATTTGTATATCAGAAGGCTCCCTGGCAGAAAACTTCATGTCTGGTAGCTACTCATCTCTGCATTCAAGTTGAGATGGCACATTCCAGGGGGTACAGAACTCACCAGTTTTTCCTTCATCTTGGCAGTTTATGAGAAGCTGTGTTATAATTTAGGAGGAAAAAAAAAAAAAAAAGAAAAATATCGTTCCGAATTGAAATTGGGAATGAAAAATATTGCATAAGTGAGTCATTAAGGAGCACAGTGACACGTATGCAATTTCCTTGCCAGCAGAGTTTCAGTTCCTGAGGAAGTTCCATTCCATTGGCTTTGTTCTGTAGTCATCTTTGTAGAGTGGAAAGTTGATTTATGATGCTTGGAAATAGTGTTTGGGGAAAATCTTCCTGGAAAGTAGGCCTGGGTGTCTGGGCTGAGCATTCCAGAAGAGAAGACGGCTTGCTTGCTGTTGGGCATTACAAATACAGTAAATTGCACTGAAAATGGGCTGAAATATAATATACCTTCTTTCACTGTGAGTCTGAAGTACATGTGTTGTCACTTAACAGTGCTGGAGCAACGGAATGGGGATATTTATAGGATTGGTTGGTTGGTTTTTTACTGTTTTTCTTTTGGTTTTTCACTTTAAGGCCTGCTGTGCTGTGCTCAGTATGAGTTCTTTCTCTTTTGTCAGAGACTTCTTGTATTTCACCCAAGAAAATGAGGACATGATCAGAAAATAAATCTGACCACACTGTTGAAGTAGGGAAGTGCCTTGTATTTCCAAAGCATCCTAGTCTTTTAAAATGCCAACAGCATGTCCAAGAATGAATGATTTCTTTATCGTTTCTGTATGTAGTAGCTAAGCTGGTGGAAGCCAAGTCGGCCATCTGTCACATCCCACCAGAAAATAAAAAGATGTTTGATCAATTGAGGTTGGATGGAACCATCAAAAAGATGCGCTCTCTGCCTAGAAGACTTGCCAGCTTCTGTGATAGGAGGACTTGTGTTCTGGTGAGATTTTGCTATATCCCACATGCACTAAATTCATTCAAAACAATTCTCATCAGTCCTATTTTCCAGTTTCATCTGTGTTCCCTGGAGTTTTTCACCACTCCATCATAGTACCAGTGCTGGTACTGCTGCAG
This sequence comes from Excalfactoria chinensis, assembly GCF_039878825.1. Lineage (NCBI taxonomy): Eukaryota > Metazoa > Chordata > Aves > Galliformes > Phasianidae > Excalfactoria > Excalfactoria chinensis. The sequence continues at coordinate 8,535 of NW_027315695.1, forward strand.
GAGTCCACTAATGCAGCCAGTACACAGATCAGGAGAGCATGGAAACAGTTCCCCCACTTGCTGGAATAAGATGGACAACAGTCCTGCTCAGATTCAAGTCTTCCTCTTGCTGTGTCTGCTGCCCACTCTCACAAGGATGAAATTAGCCCTCTAGAAAGTGTTGGCTCCTTCCCTAGGGCTTGACAAATGGTTTGAGGGCAGCTACTTTCCATCCCTAAGCAAATCCCTATTGCATGCCTGTCACCACAGAGGAGCCGGCGTAGCTGCCACTGATGTAGGTTGGTTAATTTTTAACAAGCCATTGGCCACAATTTAAACATGTGGATCTTGTTCATTGCAAATCTGCCACATGTCATATGCAGTATATAGTAACTGTTGTGAGAAAGAGTTTTAACAGTACTCTAATAGAGCATGGAAGTAAAATTCCCCATTCAACTTAAACATTACTACAGCCTGTACAAACCCAGCTACGTGGTGCAGCCAGAACTCCCCTTCCTCCATTTGACACAGTGCACAAACACAGGAGCACTTTATGTCACCGAATGCTTTTGACCTGGTCTCATTAAAGGGCTGGTCGTGCTGTGGTTCCCCACACTGATTATTTACTGAGATTAGCGTTCTGCAGGCCTGGAAAGGAAAACTGTACAAGAGCTGCTAGAACTGGTGCATGCAGGTAGTGTTCACAAATCAGTCGCCAGTTGCAACAGACACTTTTATACAAGTTTTAATAAAAAAAATTCAACAAAAATATATATAATCAGGCATTTTATGCAATGCATACATTCTTTATATCTGCAGGTACAGATAAATAACAGAAGGCAAAAACAAGTATTTTGCTTATCTTTGGCCATTAACCAATAATCACCCCCAGAGAGATATTACAGGGTCAAAGAATATTAAACCGAGTCTGTAACCTTCTCTTATTACAGACAAAGCATCAGGCAATAATACAGTAGTTAAATTTTTAGAAATGTAAGGAAATATTTCTTCAGCACTGCCTAATACTTCAATAGAACCTGTTTTACTGATGTGGAACGTAAGGCCTCCTTTAGCTGACACAGGCAAAACCCCTGACTTTATACTAGATATGCTCCATCCCTCACTACCTTAACTTACTTCCCTTCACCGTACGTTGTTCTAAAAAGCTACGCTGTACCTCTCCATCAAGTACACTAACATGAATTCATAACTGTGGATCAGTTTCCTGAACCCCAACCAATGAACATACACACAGAGCAGTTAAGCTTCCTTATGTCAATATTTTTTCTAACTCAGTGTCCCAGAATAATAGTTATCCTTCCACTTTACAGCACGGATGCATCTGATGGCTCTACCAAAGCAATATATACATGACACACATCAAAAATGATAAAAGCAATGTTAAAGGTACACTGACAGCATGTAGCAGCTTATGTTTATGTATGTACATATTTTCACAGTCACATTTTAGAAAACTGAGAACATCAGGAATACTTCTACTGTGTTTTCCATAAATATTAAAAACATAACTGTCAGGCCTTTGGACAAAATATTTAGGATATCATTTTTAAATAGCTCTTGAAAAACTGTAGCGTTTTAATCATAAAGGCTGTAGAGTTTGAGGATTCTTTGAAGTGTTCAGCCAGTTTCAGCAGCTGGGCCACCTGCCAGTTTGGTAGAATTTTTACTTTCTCTCTGCTCAAATCTGGTAACAAAGAAATTCCACCACTTTTGATGGAGTAGGCAAGTTCCTGACTTGGCTTGTGGGCATCACTCTTCGAATTGCCATGCGACACAAATGCTGGAGGCTAGAGACTTGTCTTGGAGTTGCCCAGAAGAACACACTGCCGTCCTGCGTCCTGCACAGTAAAAATAAATTAGTAAGTAAACCAGAGAAAGAAAACAGAATTACTGCCCTTGATTATCTAATGATCTTACTCCAATCCACATTTGTGGGTCTGTATTTTATTTATTCTCTAAGATAAGAAATGAGTTTATCAAGTTCTAGATTATACTGCTATTCCTGGCATGTTTAAATAAACAGAATCAGAAGTAAAATAAAGCCAGAAGCACTGAGTTGCAACTTATAACTGAAGATCCTCAGACCACTTAGCTAACAACTAACCGTGTTACTTTAATATTTAAGGGGGGGAGCATATACTTGCCCTGTAGCTAGAACACTGCCATCAGTAGAAAAGGTACAACAGAGCCCGTTGTTCAGAGGTGCAACTTGTATAGGGTAGTCTTCATCAATTCTCCAGAATCTTACCATTCTGAAAAGGAAAAAATGAAGCAGTAAGTTACGAGAATAGACATTTAACTCCATTTTGAATCACCTCTGACTCCACACACAAAAAAATGGTCTGATGCAAAATTCAGATGTGGCCTGAAATACTGTGACTTCTTCATTCCTGATATATGCCATCATTTGTATTTCTTCAACTGTTGTAACTCTGCCAATTAAAGGTGGCCTTCTGTAGCAGAAAGCAATAACCTGAAGATCTACAAAACCTCTCTTAAGTGTAATACCGGACAGGAACGCCCAACAATGCCTATCTTAACATTAAATTAAGCAAATCAACTAAAGCATTCCTGTAATTTATATCCTTGCTGTCATATGAGAAGGCACTCTTTATATGCTTGAAGTTCCTCAAAATATAATTAGCACAATAGCAGAAACTGAATACCAGATCATGGAGTACTTTTCATTTTGCTGTGTAAACTAAAACAACACAAAATTCTTAACTGCACTATTACTTCAATTTACATTTCTCATTGATTATAACCCCTCTTTTTTTTGTTGTTGTTATTCCAATCATCTCCCCTGCACACAGCTCATTATTTTCTACATTCAAAATGAACAGAAACACATAGCAGTCAGCTCATCTACTTTTACCAAGACTACCAAACGCCATTTATCAGTTTAAAACAAACCAACCCCAACTGTCATTAAATGTTCCCATCACATGGAAAGAATTAAAGGAGTCCAACAGATCTTTCCCCATACTCACTTATCATCAGCAAGGCTTGCAATATGTAGTCCATCGTGACTAAAAGATACTGATCTAACCCATCGGTCATTTGCACCTCCAGCAAATATTGGAGTAGGAGGTGGAAACAGATGCCTGCAGATAGAGAGACACTTAGCCAACAGCGTAATACTTAATAACTATAGCAGATCTTTCTTCTCTACTAGTTAAGCTAAAAGAAAAATGGACTAAACATTTTAACCATGAAAGCAGGGGTGGAAATTTAGCTACTGTATTTTTTGCAGTACCAAATATTTTAGCTTTACCAAAAATGCTTTAGTTAGTCCACACTGAAGTACTGGTGCTTTAAATTCTTTCTCGGAAGGAAAAACTCCACCATCCTACCGTTGTAGGACTTTTGTCAGCCGCTACTAAGATTTTCTTTGCCAGGTCTAGTTATCAGTTACAGCCAAAGAAAAGCATTAATCTTCAACAGACACCTTTGTTGTAAATTTCTGGATTTATCTGCTGCACTTACCCAAACTCCCTAAGAATTACTCCAATGTATGGATCCCAGACATAGACTCGAGTATCGTAGGATGCAGTAGCCAGTAAAGCTCCGTCAGGAGAAAACTCACAGGCTACAACATCATTGTGATGTCCTTCAAGTTTTCGTATCATGGAGTATTTATCCATATCCCAGAGAAAAACCTGCAATTAAATAAGCTAATGTTATAGCTCTGCTCAGCGAAGCAATGAAGCAATTACTTTGTTTAAGAATAGCTGCTTATTTAGGATTATATTAAAATCAGGCATTATGAATTACTACAATTAAGAAATATGCTCAGTGTCATACTCAAGATTAAAATGAAAATTTAAAAAAATAATTAAAGCAGACATGCAAATTCTAACTTGCTTGTTAAATGTTATTAACAAAATAAGACAAAATATAAGATAAAGACAACACAATTTAACCATGTAGCTTACTGAAAATCATGTATTACAAAACTATTTTATTAAAATATGCAGAAATCAATAGGGTTAAACTCTACAGTCCCCTCTTTCCAGTAACTAACAAAATTTTAAGAAATATACAGACAGAAAGTGTAAGGTTAACATATTGTTACTCCAGTGGCATCCCTTTGAGTTTAAGATCACTTGTTTACAATTGGCTTGGATCACCAACGTCAGCCTAGGAAGAGAAACAGATACTGCAAGCAAAGAGAATTTTCACAGCCAAAAGTTATGTCTCTGGCAAAACAATAGGGAAGTCTAACCATATTATTAGAAAGAATTTATGCATTTTAAATCAACAATAAAAAACCATTAATATTACAGTTTACTCAGTTAATTGCATACTGCATTATAAACAATGATAAAATATTATTCTTGGATTTTACATGCAGTTGTACATTATATATATATATATAATCACAACGAAAATTGTGCGTAATTACTTAATACAAACTATTGTTGTTCTGTAGCATAAGTTTATAGAAAATATATTATCTTAAGCATAAGATATTATGTCCCTGAGAGAACTTATTAGGGTCCTTGACTTTTTTCTTCCCCTTACTCGCAGATTAAAACCGAACATCTTAGATAACTATACATGTTTTAGCAAAGCAAACATGGCCTTAATGCCTCACGTACTTCCTAAAACTGAACCAATTTCTCTAAGAAGACCCCAACGTTGCATAAAAGTAGAAACTAGGTTTTAGGAGTCAAGTGTGTTTCACTGCTGTGAAAATTATTCAAAAAAGAAAAAAAAAAAAAAAAAAAAGAAAGAAAGAAAGCAGAAAGTGGACATCAACCAGCACCTGCGTACGTACAGTACACCTTGCAGTCGAATGCAAGGTTACTTCATCCTATGGTAAAGTTCGCCCCCAGCCTGGTAGCCAGAGATGCCACTCTTTCTGCCCAGCTAACACCATTGTGCTCCTGTGTGAGTGGTGCCAGCTTAACTCAATCACACCAATATTGCTGCCACCACCTGTGACAGGGAAAGCAAGAAGCTTATGGAAAACACACAGCCTAAAGATATCAACGTATACATCTACATCTACTCTAATTAAAGAAAATCAAGCCCCCAAACTCAACTATTCTCTATCAAGACTGCACTGATAATTTAAAGCATAAAATGCATTTGAACAATCATCTATACAAAGCAGTATTCAACTACTGAACTGTGCTTATTAATCAGCATAGACAGGCTTCATTAAACTACCCAAAAAGCCCCTGCAACTAAACTGAACACCCTTTTCTGTCTTAATCTAGTTCTTCAGTGCCAAGAAAAGCAGCTTGCTGCATACATGCTTTACCTGCACTGCTTTCAGTTCTCTAGCAGGGCATTACAATACAGATGAAAAGAAAACCAGTATGCTGCTCTTCATTCTAGCTCTTTTAGACACGTGAGTGCCGTTTGTATTGGGAACACGCAGAAATATTTTTGTTCAGCAGGGAGATACCATGACTGCCTGACTTTAAAAAGTCCTTTTCATTGAGTAGGAGATAGAAAGGATAGAATCAATAATAAAATAGCTTTGTGCATTAGTCTATGCCTCTTCTAACACTGGAAACTTTACACATTGATTTCATACTACTAACAGGTGTGCAAGATTACTTTTCAAAGAATGCTTAAAGTTTCTTCAACTAAAAGCAGTGCAAGTTCAATTCATAAAATAAGTGTCTCAACACAACATTTGCTAGTTAAATTTCATGCACTTTTACATCATCACAAAACATTAGAAATCCATGACACAGAGCACAAGCTTACAGTTACTTAGATTTAAAATGATTATGCATGTAATTCAGTAGATTTAATGAGCAAGAAACTCTGACACATACTGCTTTACTAGCTCCAACAGAACAGAGAATGGAAGAATCTGGAGAGAATGCACAGCCATATACCCAGTTCTGATGTCCTCTCAACACTTTCATCATATTTCCTAAAAAATAAGATACATAATAATTTTAAAACATCAATTTCCATTAAATGTTACAGATGCAATTTGAAAAGCTCTGTAAGACGTTACACTCTTTCCAAACATCCTGCCATGTCAGTCTGCACAGAGATATACATTCTCCCACACAGTCTCTTTTTTCCCCTATTGAAAGAAGTCTCTTCATGAACACTTTTAAGTTAGCCCAATCCGGCTGGTACCTCTGGGTCACATACAGACAGTTTTCAGAGAACATACCAAGTTAATGACTAATATAATTTTTAAATTATTATTATTTTTAAGAAGTGCTGGTGTTAACAGCAATAAACAATAGAGTAGATGCATATTTCTCCTGTGTTACAGCAGATGAACTGAAAACATACCGTCATCTTTCAGGTCCCACACTCTCAGTGTTTTGTCTCTGGATGCAGACACCAAAATCAGGCTCCCATCTGGGGCAAACGTTAAATCTCTAACAACTTCTGTGTGGTCCATCAGGTTAAGGAGGAGTTTTCCTGTTACACAAAAACACCACAATTTAAAACGAAGGGCTGTACTTTTATTCAGATGAAACCAAATATGCCCAAATTTGACATATATTCTCCCCCATACTCAAGGACAGTAAGTAACCACTTGTTTTTAAAGTCCCCTTTGTTTCAAAATATACTAAAACTAAACAATCCTGCACAAGATTTTGGTGTAAACAACTAATGTGTATAAAGTCCATCACATATGTAAGCAGTCTGCAACACCAAGGCCTCATCTCCCATCACCTACATCTCAAGGAACAACCTGAGTCTGTTGTCTGTTGGAAACAGCACGTTTCCAGTTGCAGCTCACGATTTCTTTCTTAGATCAATTTGTATTCAACATACAATTCCCAAACAGAATTCTGTAAACTATTCCTTCTTTGTATCAACGATGTTACTACCGCATAAAGTGCCTCAGAAATGCCAGCTCCCCCTCACCCACACTACCTGTGTACACATCCCAGATCTTGATGCGCCCATTGTTCAGGCCTGTTGCGAGCAGAAGCTGGTCCTGCCCAAATTTGAAGCGATGCCATTCGATATTCACACAGCGACTCTGCTTCTCAGGCACCGAAGACCCAAAAGCAAGACTCCAGACAATGTCACCGCAGTCTATGATATGTTCACAGGGCTTATTTCTCTGACTGCCGTCGCTGTTCTGTCTTGGAAGCCTCGTACTGGCTGAATTTGCAACATTCTTTGTGCTGTGCAACAAGCTGCAAGACAAAAAAAACACAAGAGAAACTCTATGAAGAGTTATCTCCTATTTTGAAATCCTCAAGTTCTTCAGGCTAATTGAAAGCCACGGAGCTTTATCTTACAAGTTAGTAAGGCACTGGGACCAGGGGACCAGCTTCACTATACGATGTCCTTGTGACCAGGCAAAGTAGGATCCATCGGGAGCAAACGCAACAGTCCAGTTCTCACGTCCACACTTCTTGTCGAAAGGAGAAGTGGGGGCCAAGAGTTCTCCAACCGCCCGTGACCGTGCTGAAAAAACAGAGGAAATTCCATTTCAACATGAATTAAGCATTTTTTAAGACGTTACGAGGAAGTGACAGTGTTACTTAATTGCCTTCTAATTCATCACTTGTAAAGCAGCTGCGGAACAGTCTCACTGTCACATCAGAAGCAGCTGACGTTTCTGTATGCCTGAGCTGCAGGACTGGCCGTGTCCTGGCTGTCATGGCAGCAGTACTGCACTACGTTCCAGCCTGCCCCGATACTCCATAACTGAGGGAAGAAGCTGTGTAGCGCCGCTGGGTCCTGCCCACGAATGGCAGAAGCGGCTGCGGCCGAAAGAAGCCCGTCGTGAAACACGGTGCGCTGAAAGCCGCCGTCTCGTTTCTCAACCCACGGACAAAGCCGTTCTGTTTCCCCGACCGCGCGGCGAGGGGCGGCAGCGCAGCCCCGGCCCCAACACAGCGCAGCCGCTCCGCGCCCGGGGTCCAGGGTCCGGGAAGGCCGAGTTGCAGCCGCGAGGTCCGGGACCCGCTCCCGGTGAGGCCGCCCACCCCTCCCAGGCCCGAGCTGAGACGGACGGACCGACCGACCGACCGCGCCGCCCTCACCGATGAGCTTCTCGTTAACACTCAGGGGAAAGCTGGCCATCTACGGGGCCGCCCTTCGGACCGGCTCGGGCGCGGAGCGGAACCTGCGGCCGGGCGCAACGCAGCTACAGCGACGGCCGCTCGCGGGGCACGCAGGCACTGAGACAAAATGGCGGCCGCGGCGCGGGAAGTAGAGCCGGGCGGGGAGCGCCGGCCTCGCCCAGCGGACGGGGGCGGGCGCTCATCGTCCTGCCTTCCTTCCTTCTCTCCCTTCCTCCTCCTTCGCTCCGTGCGGGGGTTCTCGGCCGCGAGCGTTGTGCCCTTACTGCCCGTTGGGTCTTTGCAGCGCTCCGTCCTTCTGCCCCTCTGGCCGGACTCCTCTCGGATCCCGAACCGCTTTCGCTGCCCTGCAGAGCTCTACACTGAGCCCTGCAGAAGCCAGCACACCTTCCTAGAGGTGGTCGCAGCCCCGAAAGTCCCCTGGCTGTGTTCACATTGTGTCTGGGAAAAAAAGATCTCATGGCATTGCTTCAGCAGGGCGGCGCGGTGTCCTGCGGTTGCCACCCGCTTTAGCAGCATCCTTCAGTCCCATCTATACCAAAAGGTAGCACACCCTGACTGCAGTAATGGACTAAACCTTGGGAAAGTGGCTCCCCCAAGCATGGGGCTCTCACTGCTGGGAGGACCACGGGGGAACCTGTTACAGCCAGATTCCCCTGTTACACTGGTGTGTGCTGATGTGGCCGGTGGATGGGCTGTAGAGCCTCCCTGTGGGATCATAAATACTGCGTGGCTCTGCTGTCTGGCAGCATCTGGTGACACTCCTCAGTGCCTCACACAGCAGTTGTCTCATTATCTTTTAAGACAAACTGGCATTCTTGATGTCTGTGACCATGTGTCTGCAAGGCAACCCATAAACTAACAAGTATGCGAACGCTTCTATGAATGCATTGCAGTGTGTGTACCATACCAAGGTGTGCACCTGATTCCATCTTCCCTGACCAGAGGCTGGAAAACACCAGGAAGGTTACTGCTTTCCTGATATCTCTTTGTAAAGCTGTTCAGGGTCTAGATCCAGCAGGATCTGGTTTATGCTTACGTTTTTAATTTATAGTTAACATGGATGGGGTTGTCCATAAACTACTAGGTCACTCTGAGGCCATCTCAGTCTCGCTGTGGCTTTGTTTCGGTGTCTGTTTTGTACTCTCTCAGCTCACTGTCACACCAGCTTGCACTGTACTCCCTAGCAGCATAATGCAGCTTCTGCTCTGTCGGTCCTTTGCTGTCTGCAGATGGAAAAGCCCTCACCAGCTTTGCACAGCAAGGCAAATTTGTAGCCAGTGGATGTTACAAAGGATTGCTTTGGAGTTACTCATAAGTGTAAAATGTTTGAACCGGGCCCTCTCATAGCTGAGGCAATTCATGTCATGAGATTTCTCCTCAGGGCCTGAGCCTCACCTACAGCCTGAGTAACGTTGCGCACTGTTTGCTTACCTTGGGGGCTGTCACAGCCAGGGAAGACAGCAGTCACATTATGAGGCTCTGTGGGAGTGTTGCCATGATACTGGCTTTCTCGCTTTTTAAAAAGAAGCAAAGTGTTGCCAATTTAATTTAAGCTTTGGTATTCCTGTAAGGACTGCTTCAGTAGTTTGTCCTTCTTCCTCAGCTACTCCTGTTCAGTCACGTAGTAGATCTGAGGACCAGAAGAGATGATTAGCTCATTTAGTGTGGGCTTTGTCTAACACAGGAATAGAGGATGGCCTGCTGTAAGGCACCTTCTAGCAGTTACTCAGTTGTTCATTCATCACAGCTCTGGAGTCCAGCTGCCAGTCTTTGAGCTTTCCAATCTGCATTTTGTGCCTTTTGGACACAAACTGTGATAGGTAAATTCCCAGATTTGTGCAACTTCATTGGCAGTTGTTTGGTGTCCCAGGCTGTCTTGGAGGCACTACCAACAAACATCTCTCTTCACACCTGGCTGGCAGGGCTTTTGTCTCATGTTTGGAGCCCAGACAGAAGAGGCAGAAAGCTGAGTTCTGTCCACATGCTGCTGACTGAACCATTATAGCTGGTAAAAAGTGTCATTCTAAGAATCAGTCAGAACTCAGAAAAAAACCACTCTCCCCATTCTCAGAGCCCTTGCTGTAGTTAATGCCATGTAAGTGCTGGCTGACTTTTCGGATGGTTTTTGCTGTGGGCTACTGGTGAGGCATAGCTGTGGAATCAAGGATGGCACTAATGCATACCCCACACAGTCACATGGAGCAAGGGCCTGCAGGATTGTACAGATGACTCAAGACTGATTTATGTGTTTTCCATTATCCTCCCTTGCGGATGCAGCTGCCAAATCTGCACAGCGTTATTCAGCTGGGAAGCTAATAAGCTCAGTGCCATCTTACTCCATCGAGACTCCACGAATTGTTATAAGCAGTTACAAATGAAAGAGGACTTTTGTTTTCTGTCCGCTTGAAGTACTTTTAAGGTTCAGGTTATGGAGCTTTTCCCCAGTTGCTAAGGTACCAGTATCTACTTATCAACATTCTTGTGTACTGACTTGACAAACCTACTTCAATACATTGCACTTGTTTCATCTTTTCTCTGAAAAATTTAACTAATTTGTGTGATTTGTATTTTTCAGTCAGCTTTGAGGCAGTCCTTTTGACTCGGTCACTTTCTAATAGATTGAGTGTGTCCCAAACAAGGCGCCATGCTGCTCATATAAATTGGGTTTCATACATTTGTCATACTGCCTGGAATCTGTAGAATGAGCCCAGGTATCTGCTTCCTGCATTTTCTGCCTTCTGGGCACTTGCAGGACCCTCAGTGGAGTGCTTGCTGTTTCCTTTCCATTGCTATAGCTTTCTGCTGAAAGGCTTCCAGCACAGAACGGCTGTTCATTCCAGGTAATGAATCCTGGTGTGGATCAGAAGTGAATATTGATCACAGTTTCCATTAATGCTGTGCTTAACATGCAGATCCCCATTTAGTTTGTGCAAGCCATCCCAACAAAGATTTTCTGTTTGGGGACCAGCAAGGTCATGTTTCTGTTATCTGTGGTTGTTTGGGTTCTACAGACTCAGCGCTGATAATGTATGACTGCAAAGTCCTAGAAGAGCCCATGGTGAGGCCCAGGAGTTCTGTCCCTCCTCTTCAGTAGCTGCTTTGTGGACTATACCTGGCAAATGGCAGCTAAGGGGACAGTTACAGACAGTGACAGGAAGGTCAAGGTGGCTGGTCTGTGCCGTAGTGCATGCATCTGGGTGGTCTAACTGTCATTAAAATATACTAGATATAGTCCACATTGTTAATAATTCACAAGCTGCTGTTTGTTTTGAGTACTCTCCTTGGGTTGGAGAAAGTTCAGCGTTAGTTTGTAGAAGAAGGAGAGAATGCAAAAGAAGATCAGGATGGAAGAAGGGGGCAGTGTGGGCTGAAGAGAAAAAGGGATTGCAGCAGAGAGAATGGTGAGCAGCAGAACACCGTGCTGGGCAAAGAGAGAAGTGCTGTCAGCACCCCAGGACAGAGAGTTGCACTCACTGCCACAGCGTACCCTGGAAAGGTCTTTTTTACAGACTGTGGCTGTGGGGGGGCTGAGGAAGCAGGGGAAAATCCAGGTCCACACTGAGGGGCTGTGAGTTGCCTCAGTCTTGGCTGCAGGCACAGAATAATTCTGGGCTCCTGCCTGGCTCCTCTGTGCTCTGCAAGGCCCAGGGGCTCAGCTGTGCAGGCCGCAATGGTGACCTTCCTTATGGGGAAAAACGTGCAGCAAAAGTGGATTCACTGACCCTTGAGAAAATGTATCAAATGAAGCAAAAAGGTATTTTCAAAAGTTCCAAGAATTGTATACTCAGAGCACTTGGGAACTGGACAAAAAAATTCCTTGTTCTTTGAAGACATGTAGGTGAAAGTAACCTACTTTGCAAGGTTGACAGAACTCCCAAGCAGCGATCAAATAAAAGTAAAGTTAGGCAGAAAGTGCAGGTGGTCCAAGTAGCAGCCCCACTAGCTACAGGGCTCAAAAATACATGAAAACACCCCACAGACCTGCAATAAGCTTATGGAAGTGGATGAGACTCTGTGCACCAAGCTTTGCAACTTCACATACTCACATACTATAAATATTAACAATTCTAGGCAGTCTTTGCCCATCTCAGTCTCTCCCTGCCATCCTTGTTGGCGCAGTTTCAGCAATTTCATCTCATGTACATGTTGTTCTTTGCCTGATGTCTACAAGTGATATTGGCGCTGCTCAGCTGCTTGGAATGGGACTGCTGGCCCTGAGGAGCCTGCATTCTAAACAGAGACAATCTGCCTGGCAGGGGAGTCAGGAGACGAGGCCATTTCTCAGGGTCATTGTGGAGCTCCGGGAGCAACGTCTGGCTTCCTGCAGTCACCTCACACACGGGGTGAGGCTGCCTCCACGTTGTACTTCTGAGCTGGCATTTCCTCCATTGCTCTGTTAGTTTTCCAGAAATGGTTGTAAATTGATGCGTCTGGTATCTAAGGGGTTAATCTGTAGAGACCTGCTAAAAGCATGTTGTGGGGAAAAGCTGCACAGATGGAATATCAGAGAGATGTGCTTGTTTTTTTTCTCGGCATTCTTTTGGTCTCTTAGGGATTGTATCATTTTTAGACCACATCTTTCTGTTACAATAAATAGAGCAGATGGCTTTCTGTGTGTAGTAAACTCCACGCTTTCACCATGGGTAGCTACACAGAGCTCCAGGTTTATTCACTTCAGCTTTTGAATTAAGTGTCTTCTTTGTGCACTGGCCCTGGATGTTGAACCTTGTGGGGGAGTGCTTTCAAGAACATCTGTGCTAAATTTACCCACTGAAGCGACAAGAGCTATTATCTCAGATGGCCGAAGGTCCTGCAGAGAGGTTTGAACTTGAGCTGCCCTAAGCCATGACAGTGGAATAGGGTCCTTGTACTGCAGACAGAGCAAGGCAGTCTCTGTTGGGTCTACTGTGTCTGCACCTGATATACGCAGGGTCTGCACCTGATATATGCCAGCACAACCTCAGCTGTCTCTGACCTCTGCTGTGCAGCAGTTGCTCTCCTTTTCTCACAAACCCTTCAGACAGTGTGCTGGCTTTCTGTGCCTCCTCTGTTTGCTTTCTCTGTGGTTGACTTCTGTAGCCTCAGCTGCTAAAAGACTCCTTGCAGATGAAGGCTCCTTGCCGAGGAGCACAGTGCTGTGCTCTCCTGGTGGATTTGCAGTGACTTTCTGTTCCAGCGCACAGGGAAAAATGTTACTGAACACTTTTCTTTTGGCTTAAATTCCTGAACTCTGGTTCTGCAGTTATATCTGATTATTTACAGGTGCAAAACACCAAGTCTGTCATTATAACCAGGGTTATAAACATTGCTCTAACTATTTCACTAAAATTGGACAGGAAAGAAGACCTTCTGGCCAAAGCATGGGATGCAGTCTGAAGACCACTTCCTGTCACTGCTATATGCTGCCCAGGTGAATTTGTGCAGTTCAGTAAGTCCAGCATGAAACCAAACTTAAATAAAACCACACAGTTTGGGAGCAGTAATGTAATGCTGTGAGATAAGGATAATAGCTCTTAAGAGAATTGCAAAATACTGTATTTGAAGACTGAATTATTTTGTGGTGAGGAATGGACCCAAAGGGGCCCAGGTTGGGAAGCTGATGTGAGACCAGAGGAATGCCAAAGCAGTCACGTAGCAGTCGAAATAGGGCTGTGTCCTGACTGGCGGTGAGAGTGATCATGAGATAGCAGGGAATATTCTGAGTGGTGCCAGTTTCAAACACGTTTGTACAGATACAAAAAGGCATCACTTTTTAAAGAACAGCATCTGATCTGGGAGAAAAGCGTACAGTGATTCATGCTGACCTAAACTGTAGTCAGCAGTAAACTGCTGAATGTGTTTACAAGAAGATTTTTTGCTTTTGATGAAGTCTGTGTTCTGGCACTGGATGAGCAGGATTGTACAAGCAGAGGGAAAATCAATCACATGAAGGGTGTCCTTGTCAAATTCAATACATCTTCCAGAAATTCAATTTGTAGAAAGCAAGTTGGATTTAATAGGAAAAATGAAACAATTGAATACCTCCATTTTGCAAAGTAGATTGATCAATTAAAAAGAACAGAAAAAGTCAGCATATTGGGGAACTAGAAGGTTGCGTCTGACAGCTTCTGCCTGGAAATGGAGCAGGCTGCATTCCTGCTGCGGCTGAGTTGGGAAAGAGCAGGTTGCTCACTGATAAAGCATGTTTGCTCATAGACCAGAGGAGGGCCGGAGCTGGTAGGGAGCTGAGCCTGGAAATGTTGGGCTGGATTGTGTCCAGGCTTATTGCTGCAGTAAGTATGCAGAGGGTTACAGAAAGGGTGAAGCCTGGGAGAAATGGCAGTTCTGCTGCTGGAGGTTTGAACAAGAGAATTTTGGGAATAGGAATAAGAACAGAAGGAGAAAATGGGAACAAGCCTATCTACAATGCAGCCTCTTAGGTTAAAGAAGGCATGCCTGTGTTTGCTTAGTGTAAGGACAGATAGGCACACAAAAGCAGCATTTGTTTTGGAGGAACGTGTATCCTCACTGCTTTTGGGGAAACTCATCTGCAGATCAGAGTGCAGGATTTCTCCAGGCAGGCACATTCAGAATACTGCCTGCGGTGAGATCTGACCATTTAGCTGGATCTGTACAGATCTGAGTGCTGGCCTGCAAACATTTTGCAGTGATTGAATAAAACAGTTCAGGAAGCAAAAACATTCATAGATGGATATACACAGACAACTCCTATAGCAGGTAGAGCTGTAGCTATGTAGAAGGGCCCTAGGTGAGCACAGCTCGTTGCTGGAGTTATAGGAATAAACCACAGTAGCGCATGCACATTTATACTTTGTATCTGCCTCCACGCTGAAGGTTTTGTTTCATTGCATTTGGTTCTGAGCAGACCTGCACACAGAGGCACCAGCACTGCGGTTGTAATTTGCTTCCTGCATTGCTTTCTCCTCCACCAAAGCGTCACCCCTGGCTCTGGGATCAGCCAGATGCGGTCACATCAGTGAGTCTGGTTGCTTTTAAGGGCAGGTCCTACTCTCTGCATTAATGTAATTGCAGGTTATTTGTGTAATTCCTTCCACATCTTACTTCCTGAAGGCCTGGCACAGAAGTCTGGTTTTGTAATCTGAGTACTGAAGAGTGACTGGATGTAATTATGTGCTCCATTATTCCAGCAGCTCTGTAGCACAGAAAGTAAAAGCCCAGTGCTGCCATTAGTACTGAAAACCCAGAAGTTAACATATAATAAGTATCTCATGCAAACAGCATAGTGGGCAGTCTGTACTTCACCTTTACCTGGTAACTATTTTTATTGTCTGTGTTTCCCCAAAGAGACTGCTGAGATTTCTTGTTACACATTCATTACGTCTCCCTGGAAGTCGCAGATTGCATAGAACATGCATAGTAATAAAGTCATGGCAGTAACGATGGGTTCCTCACTGAGACGAAGCCGGATTTGGGGAGCATAATTTGCACTGTTCCCAGATGCCATTTGGGTGACCGCCCGTGGGGAGACGAGCTGTGCATGCTCAGACCTGCAGATGGATCCACTGCTGTGGAACACATTAATTGCAGCTGAATGTTTCATCTTAGCAGCTGTATGCTGCTGCCTCCTCGGTGCTGTGCATGCCTGGTCACAAGAGGTTTGGTGGCAAAAAGCTGCTGTTAAATAAAGACTCAGGAAAGGGGGAGTTGTTTTTGCAGGACCTGAAGTCTGAGTCTATATCCTGACATGAAAAGCAAATACATATGTATCCTGACTTAGTAACACTATGTTAGAAATACACTGTGTAGAATTTGGGTTGTAGGTTCTGCCCTTCAGTAACGCGTGCTATGCTCTGATGGTTCGAGCACTTTGTCCTCACACAAACAGAAGATTACGGCATTAAAGATGTAATGCTATAGCATCATGTGATGAGGCTTTGTCGTGCACTGACACAGCGTCATGTGGTGTAAACATCCCATGTCACCAGGCTCAGTTTACAGCGCAATTAAAAGGCTGAGAGCAGCCCTGGTAGGTAAACTTGAGGCAGCTTTAATCCGGGGCACTTGGACACCAGTGGCAATGGTGGGACGGGGATGCTGTCACTCCAGAAAAGCTGGTGCAGTCCAGTAAAAAGATAATGTTAGCGTAGATCTTGATGATAGTTGTAAATAAAAGTGGGTAAACTCTCTTTCTGTGCTATGTAATCCAAATTAGAAGCTACTAATTAGTGTTGATCCTCACTTAAACTGCTAAGCACCAAGCTTATGTTCTCCTAGAGACATTTAAGCTGTTCTTTGAGGTTCTGATGAGCTGGAGTTCTCTCATAGGATGGGAAGGGCATTGCTCAGGGCTGCGCTCCTGCCTTGCTGTGACAACAGAGTTAGTCAGACTGGGCTCTGTTTGCCCTTTTGACATTTGCATGTCTCATCAGCTGAGGCTGCAAAGAAGGAATTTCATTTTAATCTATATTTGTACAAGCACCTTACATAAGGGATCAAGGTTTTAGGAGCGGTCCCTACTGCACTGCAAAGAGCACAGTGCAGTGCAGAGCTGCTTCTTTGGTGTGAGGATGATAAAGCTGTCACGTGGAGGCTGGGCAGACACTGACACTCATGCCCAGCTTATGTCTGTGCAGCTTCTGATCTTAAATGCAACTGGAATTTCTCCAGTGCTAGGCTGATAGAGCCCCCAGCTCCACGGCACCCTGTCAGTGCCCTGTTGGTCTGGATTTGGAGCCCATATCAGCATCACTGAGTCCAGAAATGGCGTGTTTTTATTTATTCTTTAACTTCAATCAATGTGTCACTGAGTGTCCTGCCAAAGGCGATACTTGCCCTGCTGTAGAAGTATGCAGGACTGTGCAATATTTTTGCTTTCCAGAATAGAAATAAGCTTTGATAGCAGTGTGACTATTTCTGTATGTGGAAGGAAAAGATGAGTTGCCAAGGTCCGTTCTGACAGTCTAATGCAGCACAATACCCACAGCGCTGTTCCCCTAGAGAACTAGGCTGGGAGAAGCTCACGTGCTTGATGGGTGTAACAGAAGAAAAGCAATTAAGCCCTCACCTTTTCCTGTCCCTTCTTGCTGATCTAGGATGGAGGATTTTTTCCTCTTGCCTTCTCTCCATTTCTTAATATATATTTATTTATTTGTTTGTTTTTGAGCTGGCTTTTCCTGTCATACTACATACTCTCAAAAGAGCTTGGCATTTTTCCCTGCCCTTTGCAACTTTGGAATGTTTTCTTCTCGTTTCTCAATTTCTGTTAGTACTGCAAGTAAGGCAGAAGTGACTTCTGTGTTGCACTGTTGCTTTTAATTCACGTGATGATATTTAGTTAATCTGTGTGGCTGCAGTGAAAAAAGACCACATCTGCAGAGTAGGTTCATGAGTGTCCAGCTCCCTGTAGGGTCAGGTCCATGTTGAGGGCAACAGTAGCTACTGGTGACCAGCAGCACAGGTTTACTGTGTAGTAATGTGCTTCTGTTTGAATTAAATCCCATGATGATTAGACTATCTGGCATAAACATTCTAGTATGAATATTCTGTATCCAACTCTAATTTCTCTACATTATGGTCCATTATTATATGATTACCATTAAGATAGTTCATTTACTTTCTCTTCTCAGATTTAACAGATCCTATTGCAGCCAGAGAGAAACTGGAAAGCACAATATAGAGAATAAAATCCATGGTTTAATCCATCAGAGAGTTTCTTTGCATTTTGAAATCTATACAGCACGTTGCAGGTGAGATAGTAAGGCGGATGTCAAGGATAGAACAGAAAACCACCATTCATTGATCAAATGGAAATAAAAATGGACTATTTTCTTACACTTGGAACTTCAGGGATTTCAGTGGCCTATAATGCCCTCTAATGGACAAATCTGATGGAGCAATGTCCTCTCGGTAGGAGAAACCAGCGTCTTAATGGAGATGGAGCTGGCAGCGCTGCTGGAAAGGCTGTGCAGCCTGTTGGGGGCCTGCCAGCTTTTGATGAAAATCCGTGTTTGCTGAGTTTGTAGCTTAGAGATACTGTCACCTCTTACCAAAACCTTGGCAGATCATTTCCTTCCTGCTTTTCTTCCTCATTTAACTGAACTTTGTTTGTTTAGCAAACTGCGCTTAAAAGGAGCAGGAAAATATTTTTGCCATTGGTCACAGAGTTGGCCCATTTCCTCTGGAGTGACACCCTCCATCAGGAACTGAGTTCAGATGTGACTTACAGAGGAAGGCAGATCTGACCAGGTTGTTTTCTCTGTGTGCCTTGGTTTGCTCATCTGACTCCCTATCCTCTCACACAGACAGAAAGCAGAAGTGCCAGAATACCTCCAAGGAAGTGACTCAGGGGGCAATTCTTGACTTAACTAGAATTATGACTGGAAATTTCATGAGAGGGCCTGTTCCCACCTAGGTAGATTTGCAGCTCTTGCTAAGCTGTTTGGCTCTGTAGCTTTTACGAAGCCTAAGCCTGTGCTGAGAGGCAGCAGAGAACAAAGTGGGGACTTTCCTCTTATCTGTGACCCTACCACAATTGTCTCTTTTAACAGCCAGGAAAGGAAATTTTTAGGGAGGAAAAACCATTGACATTCAGTTTAAAGCCTGACAAAACAGTGGGGTATTTTTGTGGATGAATTAGGCTGTAATTTCTTATTTGAGTTTGTATACAAGCTTAACTAAAGCTTAAAAAAAGCCCTACCAAAATAATCACGAAGCACCAGAATGCCAAAAGCTGCTGAGAAATGGTACCACAAGTTAGAATTCATCTGGAGCTAAGAGCCTTGCAATGATTTCTCTTCAAACAATACATACCTAGCAGTCATAAATTGCCATGTGTCTGCCTGCTGGAGGACAAAATCCTGCTGCTTTTCATGTGTCCAGCAGACAAAGTCCTACACCCAAATTAACAGTAGAGATGCCGTGCTTTATTTCTAGGACAGTGATTTTTAGGATAATGTGATTTGGAGCACTTTGT
>NW_027315696.1:0-30609 GCF_039878825.1 Excalfactoria chinensis
TATGCAAGCCTGCACTATGATTCAAAGAAGTCCTAGAATTCAAGCCTGCAATATGATGCAAATACGTTCTAGAATGCAAGACTTCTCTATGATGCAAGCGTGTTCTAGAATGCAACCATGTTATAAAATGCAAGACTTCTCTATGATGCATGCGTGTTCTAGAATGCAAGCATGTTCTAGAATGCAAGACTTATCTATGATGCAAGCGTGTTCTAGAATGCAAGCATGTTCTAGAATGCAAGACTGCACCCTGATGCAACCATGTTCTAGAATGCAAGCCTGCATTATGATTGAAGGCAGTTCTAGAATTCAAGTTTGCACTACGATGCAACCCTGTTCTAGAATGCAAGACTTCCCTATGCTGCAAGCATGTTCTAGAATGCAAGCAAGTTCTAGAATGCAAGACTGCACCCTGATCCAACCTTGTTCTAGAATGCATGACTTCTCTATGCTGTAAGCATGTTCTAAAATGTAAGCATGTTCTAGAATGCAAGACTTCTCTATGATGCAAGCGTGTCCTAGAATGCAAGCCTGCATTATGATTCAACGCAGTTCTAGAATGCAAGCCTGCACTATGATGCAAGTATGTTCTAGAATGCAAGACTGCACCCTGATGCAACCCTGTTCTAGAATGCAAGCCTTCTCTATGATGCAACCCTGTTCTAGAATGCAAGCCTGCACTATGATGCAAGACTGTACCTTGATGCAACCCTGTTCAAGAATGCAAGCCTGCACTATGATTCAAAGAAGTCCTAGAATTCAAGCCTGCAATATGATGCAAACATGTTCTAGAATGCAAGACTTCTCTATGATGCAACCCTGTTCTGGAATGTAAGCATGTTCTAGAATGCAAGACTGCACCCTGACTCAACCCTGTTCTACAATGCAAGACTTCTCTATGCTGCAAGCATGTTCTAGAATGCAAGCAAGTTCTAGAATGCAAGACTGCACCCTGATGCAACCTTGTTCTAGAATGCAAGACTTCTCTATGCTGCAAGCGTGTTCTAGAATGGAAGCATGTTTGAGAATGCAAGACTTCTCTATGATGAAAGCGTGTTCTAGAATGCAAGCATGTTCTAGAATGCAAGACTTCACTATGATGCAAGCGTGTTCTAGAATGCAAGCATTTTCTAGAATGCAAGGCTTCTCTATGATGCAAGCGTGTTCTAGAATGCAAGCATGTTCTAGAATGCAAGACTGCACCCTGATACAACCGTGTTCTAGAATGCAAGACTTCTCTATGATGCAACCCTGTTCTAGAATGCAAGCCTGCATTATGATTGAAGGCAGTTCTAGAATGCAAGACTGAAACCTGATGCAACCCTGTTCTAGATTGCAAGACTTCTCTATGATGCAAGCGTGTTCTATGATGCAAGCAAGTTCTAGAACACAAGACTACACCCTGATGCAAACATGTTCTAGAATGCAAGCCTTCTCTATGATGCAAGCGTGTTCGAAAATGCAAGCATGTTCTAGAATGCAAGACTTCTCTATGATGCAAGCGTGTTCTAGAATGCAAGCATGTTCTAGAATTCAAGACTGTACCTTGATGCAACCCTGTTCAAGAATGCAAGCCTGCACTATGATTCAAAGAAGTCCTAGAATTCAAGCCTGCAATATGATGCAAATACGTTCTAGAATGCAAGACTTCTCTATGATGCAAGCGTGTTCTAGAATGCAACCATGTTATAAAATGCAAGACTTCTCTATGATGCATGCGTGTTCTAGAATGCAAGCATGTTCTAGAATGCAAGACTGCACCCTGATACAACCGTGTTCTAGAATGCAAGACTTCTCTATGATGCAACCCTGTTCTAGAATGCAAGCCTGCATTAGGATTGAAGGCAGTTCTAGAATTCAAGCCTGCACTATGATGCAACCATGTTCTAGAATGCAAGACTTCTCTATGCTGCAAGCGTGTTCTATGATGCAAGCAAGTTCTAGAACGCAAGACTGCACCCTGACGCAAACATGTTCTAGAATGTAAGCCTTCTCTATGATGCAAGCGTGTTCTAGAATTTAAGCATGTTCTAGAATGCAAGACTTCTCTATGATGAAAGCGTGTTCTAGAATGCAAGCATGTTCTAGAATGCAAGACTTCTCTATGATGCAACCGTGTTCTAGAATGCAAGTATGTTCTAGAATGCAAGACTGAACCCTGATGCAACCCTGTTCTAGAATGCAAGCATGTTCTAGAATGCAAGCCTGCATTATGATTGAAGGCAGTTCTAGAATTCAAGCCTGCACTATGATGTAACCCTGTTCTAGAATGCAAGACTTCTCTATGATGCAAGCGTGTTCTATGATGCAATTAAGTTCTAGAACACAAGACTACACCCTGATGCAAACATGTTCTAGAATGCAAGCCTTCTCTATGATGCAAGCGTGTTCGAAAATGCAAGCATGTTCTAGAATGCAAGACTTCTCTATGATGCAAGCGTGTTCTAGAATGCAAGCATGTTCTAGAATGCAAGACTGCACCCTGATGCAATCCTGTTCTAGAATGCAAGACTTCTTTATGATGCAACCCTGTTCTAGAATGCAAGCATGTTTTAGAACGCAAGACTGCACCCTGATGCAACCCTGTTCTAGAATGCAAGACTTCTCTATGATGCAACCCTGTTCTGGAATGCAAGAATGTTCTAGAATGCAAGACTTCACTATGATGCAGTCGTGTTCTAGAATGCAAGCATGTTCTAGAATGCAAGACTGCACCCTGATGCAACCCTGTTCTAGAATGCAAGCCTGCATTATGATTGAAGGCAGTTCTAGAATTCAAGCCTGCACTATGATGCAACCCTGTTCTAGAATGCAAGACTTCTCTATGCTGCAAGCGTGTTCTAGAATGCAAGCAAGTTCTTGAATGCAAGACTGCACCCTGATGCAGCCCTGTTCTAGAATGCAAGACTTCTCTATGATGCAAGCATGTTCTAGAATGCAAGCATGTTCTAGATTGCAAGACTGCACTATGATGCAAGACTGTTTCTAGAAAACAAGACTGTGTCTTGTTGCAACCGTGTTCTAGAATGCAAGCCTGCACTATGATTCAAGGCAGTTCTAGAATGCAAGACTGCACCCTGATGCAATCCTGTTCTATAATGCAAGCCTTCTTTATGATGCAAGCATGTTCTAGAATGCGAGCATGTTTTAGAATGCAAGACTGCACCCTGATGCAACCCTGCCCTAGAATGTAAGACTTCTCTATGATGCAACCTTGTTCTAGAATGCAAGCCTTCTCTATGATGCAAGCGTGTTCTAGAATGCAAGCAAGTTCTAGAATGCAAGACTTCTCTATGATGCAACCCTGTTCTAGAATGCAAGCCTGCATTATGATTGAAGGCAGTTCTAGAATTCAAGTCAGCACTATGACGCAACCCTGTTCATGAATGCAAGATTCTCTATGCTACAAGCGTGTTCTAGAATGCAAGCAAGTTCTAGAATGCAAGACTGAACCCTGATGCAACCCTGTTCTAGAATGCATGACTTCTCTATGATGCAAGCGTGTCCTAGAATGCAAGCCTGCATTATGATTCAACGCACTTCTAGAATGCAAGCCTGCACTATGATGCAAGTATGTTCTAGAATGCAAGACTGCACCCTGATGCAACCCTTTTCTAGAATGCAAGACTTCTCTATGATGCAAGCATGTTCTAGAATGCAAGACTGCACTATGATGCAAGACTGTACCTTGATGCAACCCTGTTCAAGAATGCAAGCCTGCACTATGATTCAAAGAAGTCCTAGAATTCAAGCCTGCAATATGATGCAAACATGTTCTAGAATGCAAGACTTCTCTATGATGCAAGCGTGTTCTAGAATGCAACCATGTTCTAAAATGCAAGACTTCTCTATGATGCATGCGTGTTCTAGAATGCAAGCATGTTCTAGAATGCAAGACTGCACCCTGATGCAACCGTGTTCTAGAATGCAAGACTTCTCTATGATGCAACCCTGTTCTGGAATGTAAGCATGTTCTAGAATGCAAGACTGCACCCTGACGCAACCCTGTTCTAGAATGCAAGACTTCTCTATGATGCAACCCTGTTCTAGAATGCAAGCCTGCATTATGATTGAAGGCAGTTCTAGAATTCAAGCCTGCACTATGATGCAACCCTGTTCTAGAATGCAAGACTTCTCTATGCTGCAAGCATGTTCTAGAATGCAAGCATGTTCTAGAATGCAACACTGCACCCTGATGCAATCCTTTTCTAGAATGCAAGACTTCTTTATGATGCAAGTATGTTCTAGAATGCAAGCATGTTCTAGAATGCAAGACTGCACTATGATGCATGACTGTTTCTAGAATGCAAGACTGTACCTTGTTGCCACCCTGTTCTAGAATACAAGCCTGCACTATGATTCAAAGTTGTCCTAGAATTCAAGCCTGCAACATGATGCAAACATGTTCTAGAATGCTAGACTTCTCTATGATGCAAGCGTGTTCTAGTATGAAAGAATGTTCTACAATGCAAGACCTCTCTATGATGCAAGCGTGTTCTAGAATGCAAGCAAGTTCTAGAATGCAAGACTGCACCCTGATGCAACTTTGCTCTAGAATGCAAGACTTCTCTATGATGCGACCCTGTTCTAGAATGCAAGCCTGCATTATGATTGAAGGCAGTTCTGGAATGCAAGCCTGCACTATGATGCAACCCTGTTCTAGATTGCAAGACTTCTCTATGATGCAAGCGTGTTCTATGATGCAAGCAAGTTCTAGAACGCAAGACTGCACCCTGATGCAAACATGTTTTAGAATGCAAGCCTTCTCTATGATGCAAGCGTGTTCTAAAATGCAAGCATGTTCTAGAATGCAAGACTTCTCTATGATGCAAGCGTGTTCTAGAATGCAAGCATGTTCTAGAATGCAAGACTTCTCTATGATGCAAGCGTGTTCTAGAATGCAAGCATGTTCTAGAATGCAAGACAGCACCTTGATGCAACCCTGTTGTAGAATTCAAGACTGCACCTTGATGCATCCCTGTTCTAGAATACAAGCCTGCATTATGATTCAAGGCAGTTCTAGAATGCAAGACTGCACCCTGATGCAACCCTGTTCTAGAATGCAAGACTTCTCTATGATGCAATCGTGTTCTAGAATGCAAGCATGTTCTAGAATGCAAGACTTCTCTATGATGCAACCCTGTTCTAGAATGCAAGCCTGCATTATGATTGAAGGCAGTTCTAGAATTCAAGCCTGCACTACGATGCAACCCTGTTCTAGAATGCAAGACTTCTCTATGCTGCAAGCGTGTTCTAGAATGCAAGTAAGTTCTAGAATGCAAGACTGCACCCTGATGCAACCTTGTTCTAGAATGCATGACTTCTCTATGCTGCAAGCGTGTTCTAGAATGTAAGCATGTTCTAGAATGCAAGACTTCTCTATGATGCAAGCGTGTTCTAGAATGCAAGCATGTTCTAGAATGCAAGACTTCTCTATGATGCAAGCGTGTTCTAGAATGCAAGCATGTTCTAGAATGCAAGACAACACCCTGATGCAACCCTGTTGTAGAATTCAAGACTTCTCTATGATGCAAGCGTGTTCTGGAATGCAAGCATGTTCTAGAATGCAAGACTGCACCCTGATGCAACCCTGTTCTAGAATGCAAGACTTCTCTATGATGCAAGCGTGTTCTAAAATGCAAGCATGTTCTAGAATGCAAGCCTTCTCTATGATGCAAGCGTGTTCTAGAATGCAAGCATGTTCTAGAATGCAAGACTTATCTATGATGCAAGCGTGTTCTAGAATGCAAGCATGTTCTAGAATGCAAGACTGCACCCTGATGCAACCATGTTCTAGAATGCAAGCCTGCATTATGATTGAAGGCAGTTCTAGAATTCAAGTTTGCACTACGATGCAACCCTGTTCTAGAATGCAAGACTTCCCTATGCTGCAAGCATGTTCTAGAATGCAAGCAAGTTCTAGAATGCAAGACTGCACCCTGATCCAACCTTGTTCTAGAATGCATGACTTCTCTATGCTGTAAGCATGTTCTAAAATGTAAGCATGTTCTAGAATGCAAGACTTCTCTATGATGCAAGCGTGTCCTAGAATGCAAGCCTGCATTATGATTCAACGCAGTTCTAGAATGCAAGCCTGCACTATGATGCAAGTATGTTCTAGAATGCAAGACTGCACCCTGATGCAACCCTGTTCTAGAATGCAAGCCTTCTCTATGATGCAACCCTGTTCTAGAATGCAAGCCTGCACTATGATGCAAGACTGTACCTTGATGCAACCCTGTTCAAGAATGCAAGCCTGCACTATGATTCAAAGAAGTCCTAGAATTCAAGCCTGCAATATGATGCAAACATGTTCTAGAATGCAAGACTTCTCTATGATGCAACCCTGTTCTGGAATGTAAGCATGTTCTAGAATGCAAGACTGCACCCTGACTCAACCCTGTTCTACAATGCAAGACTTCTCTATGCTGCAAGCATGTTCTAGAATGCAAGCAAGTTCTAGAATGCAAGACTGCACCCTGATGCAACCTTGTTCTAGAATGCAAGACTTCTCTATGCTGCAAGCGTGTTCTAGAATGGAAGCATGTTTGAGAATGCAAGACTTCTCTATGATGAAAGCGTTGTTCTAGAATGCAAGCATGTTCTAGAATGCAAGACTTCACTATGATGCAAGCGTGTTCTAGAATGCAAGCATTTTCTAGAATGCAAGGCTTCTCTATGATGCAAGCGTGTTCTAGAATGCAAGCATGTTCTAGAATGCAAGACTGCACCCTGATACAACCGTGTTCTAGAATGCAAGACTTCTCTATGATGCAACCCTGTTCTAGAATGCAAGCCTGCATTATGATTGAAGGCAGTTCTAGAATGCAAGACTGAAACCTGATGCAACCCTGTTCTAGATTGCAAGACTTCTCTATGATGCAAGCGTGTTCTATGATGCAAGCAAGTTCTAGAACACAAGACTACACCCTGATGCAAACATGTTCTAGAATGCAAGCCTTCTCTATGATGCAAGCGTGTTCGAAAATGCAAGCATGTTCTAGAATGCAAGACTTCTCTATGATGCAAGCGGTGTTCTAGAATGCAAGCATGTTCTAGAATTCAAGACTGTACCTTGATGCAACCCTGTTCAAGAATGCAAGCCTGCACTATGATTCAAAGAAGTCCTAGAATTCAAGCCTGCAATATGATGCAAATACGTTCTAGAATGCAAGACTTCTCTATGATGCAAGCGTGTTCTAGAATGCAACCATGTTATAAAATGCAAGACTTCTCTATGATGCATGCGTGTTCTAGAATGCAAGCATGTTCTAGAATGCAAGACTGCACCCTGATACAACCGTGTTCTAGAATGCAAGACTTCTCTATGATGCAACCCTGTTCTAGAATGCAAGCCTGCATTAGGATTGAAGGCAGTTCTAGAATTCAAGCCTGCACTATGATGCAACCATGTTCTAGAATGCAAGACTTCTCTATGCTGCAAGCGTGTTCTATGATGCAAGCAAGTTCTAGAACGCAAGACTGCACCCTGACGCAAACATGTTCTAGAATGTAAGCCTTCTCTATGATGCAAGCGTGTTCTAGAATGCAAGCAAGTTCTAGAATGCAAGACTTCTCTATGATGCAACCCTGTTCTAGAATGCAAGCCTGCATTATGATTGAAGGCAGTTCTAGAATTCAAGTCAGCACTATGACGCAACCCTGTTCTTGAATGCAAGATTCTCTATGCTACAAGCGTGTTCTAGAATGCAAGCAAGTTCTAGAATGCAAGACTGAACCCTGATGCAACCCTGTTCTAGAATGCATGACTTCTCTATGATGCAAGCGTGTCCTAGAATGCAAGCCTGCATTATGATTCAACGCAGTTCTAGAATGCAAGCCTGCACTATGATGCAAGTATGTTCTAGAATGCAAGACTGCACCCTGATGCAACCCTTTTCTAGAATGCAAGACTTCTCTATGATGCAAGCATGTTCTAGAATGCAAGACTGCACTATGATGCAAGACTGTACCTTGATGCAACCCTGTTCAAGAATGCAAGCCTGCACTATGATTCAAAGAAGTCCTAGAATTCAAGCCTGCAATATGATGCAAACATGTTCTAGAATGCAAGACTTCTCTATGATGCAAGCGTGTTCTAGAATGCAACCATGTTCTAAAATGCAAGACTTCTCTATGATGCATGCGTGTTCTAGAATGCAAGCATGTTCTAGAATGCAAGACTGCACCCTGATGCAACCGTGTTCTAGAATGCAAGACTTCTCTATGATGCAACCCTGTTCTGGAATGTAAGCATGTTCTAGAATGCAAGACTGCACCCTGACGCAACCCTGTTCTAGAATGCAAGACTTCTCTATGATGCAACCCTGTTCTAGAATGCAAGCCTGCATTATGATTGAAGGCAGTTCTAGAATTCAAGCCTGCACTATGATGCAACCCTGTTCTAGAATGCAAGACTTCTCTATGCTGCAAGCATGTTCTAGAATGCAAGCAAGTTCTAGAATGCAAGACTGCACCCTGATGCAACCTTGTTCTAGAATGCAAGACTTCTCTATGCTGCAAGCGTGTTCTAGAATGCAAGCATGTTCTAGAATGCAACACTGCACCCTGATGCAATCCTTTTCTAGAATGCAAGACTTCTTTATGATGCAAGTATGTTCTAGAATGCAAGCATGTTCTAGAATGCAAGACTGCACTATGATGCATGACTGTTTCTAGAATGCAAGACTGTACCTTGTTGCCACCCTGTTCTAGAATACAAGCCTGCACTATGATTCAAAGTTGTCCTAGAATTCAAGCCTGCAACATGATGCAAACATGTTCTAGAATGCTAGACTTCTCTATGATGCAAGCGTGTTCTAGTATGAAAGAATGTTCTACAATGCAAGACCTCTCTATGATGCAAGCGTGTTCTAGAATGCAAGCAAGTTCTAGAATGCAAGACTGCACCCTGATGCAACCCTGCTCTAGAATGCAAGACTTCTCTATGATGCGACCCTGTTCTAGAATGCAAGCCTGCATTATGATTGAAGGCAGTTCTGGAATGCAAGCCTGCACTATGATGCAACCCTGTTCTAGATTGCAAGACTTCTCTATGATGCAAGCGTGTTCTATGATGCAAGCAAGTTCTAGAACGCAAGACTGCACCCTGATGCAAACATGTTTTAGAATGCAAGCCTTCTCTATGATGCAAGCGTGTTCTAAAATGCAAGCATGTTCTAGAATGCAAGACTTCTTTATGATGCAAGCGTGTTCTAGAATGCAAGCATGTTCTAGAATGCAAGACTTCTCTATGATGCAAGCGTGTTCTAGAATGCAAGCATGTTCTAGAATGCAAGACAGCACCCTGATGCAACCCTGTTGTAGAATTCAAGACTGCACCTTGATGCATCCCTGTTCTAGAATACAAGCCTGCATTATGATTCAAGGCAGTTCTAGAATGCAAGACTGCACCCTGATGCAACCCTGTTCTAGAATGCAAGACTTCTCTATGATGCAATCGTGTTCTAGAATGCAAGCATGTTCTAGAATGCAAGACTTCTCTATGATGCAACCCTGTTCTAGAATGCAAGCCTGCATTATGATTGAAGGCAGTTCTAGAATTCAAGCCTGCACTACGATGCAACCCTGTTCTAGAATGCAAGACTTCTCTATGCTGCAAGCGTGTTCTAGAATGCAAGTAAGTTCTAGAATGCAAGACTGCACCCTGATGCAACCTTGTTCTAGAATGCATGACTTCTCTATGCTGCAAGCGTGTTCTAGAATGTAAGCATGTTCTAGAATGCAAGACTTCTCTATGATGCAAGCGTGTTCTAGAATGCAAGCATGTTCTAGAATGCAAGACTTCTCTATGATGCAAGCGTGTTCTAGAATGCAAGCATGTTCTAGAATGCAAGACAACACCCTGATGCAACCCTGTTGTAGAATTCAAGACTTCTCTATGATGCAAGCGTGTTCTGGAATGCAAGCATGTTCTAGAATGCAAGACTGCACCCTGATGCAACCCTGTTCTAGAATGCAAGACTTCTCTATGATGCAAGCGTGTTCTAAAATGCAAGCATGTTCTAGAATGCAAGCCTTCTCTATGATGCAAGCGTGTTCTAGAATGCAAGCATGTTCTAGAATGCAAGACTTATCTATGATGCAAGCGTGTTCTAGAATGCAAGCATGTTCTAGAATGCAAGACTGCACCCTGATGCAACCATGTTCTAGAATGCAAGCCTGCATTATGATTGAAGGCAGTTCTAGAATTCAAGTTTGCACTACGATGCAACCCTGTTCTAGAATGCAAGACTTCCCTATGCTGCAAGCATGTTCTAGAATGCAAGCAAGTTCTAGAATGCAAGACTGCACCCTGATCCAACCTTGTTCTAGAATGCATGACTTCTCTATGCTGTAAGCATGTTCTAAAATGTAAGCATGTTCTAGAATGCAAGACTTCTCTATGATGCAAGCGTGTCCTAGAATGCAAGCCTGCATTATGATTCAACGCAGTTCTAGAATGCAAGCCTGCACTATGATGCAAGTATGTTCTAGAATGCAAGACTGCACCCTGATGCAACCCTGTTCTAGAATGCAAGCCTTCTCTATGATGCAACCCTGTTCTAGAATGCAAGCCTGCACTATGATGCAAGACTGTACCTTGATGCAACCCTGTTCAAGAATGCAAGCCTGCACTATGATTCAAAGAAGTCCTAGAATTCAAGCCTGCAATATGATGCAAACATGTTCTAGAATGCAAGACTTCTCTATGATGCAACCCTGTTCTGGAATGTAAGCATGTTCTAGAATGCAAGACTGCACCCTGACTCAACCCTGTTCTACAATGCAAGACTTCTCTATGCTGCAAGCATGTTCTAGAATGCAAGCAAGTTCTAGAATGCAAGACTGCACCCTGATGCAACCTTGTTCTAGAATGCAAGACTTCTCTATGATGCAATCGTGTTCTAGAATGCAAGCATGTTCTAGAATGCAAGACTTCTCTATGATGCGACCCTGTTCTAGAATGCAAGCCTGCATTATGATTGAAGGCAGTTCTGGAATGCAAGCCTGCACTATGATGCAACCCTGTTCTAGATTGCAAGACTTCTCTATGATGCAAGCGTGTTCTATGATGCAAGCAAGTTCTAGAACGCAAGACTGCACCCTGATGCAAACATGTTTTAGAATGCAAGCCTTCTCTATGATGCAAGCGTGTTCTAAAATGCAAGCATGTTCTAGAATGCAAGACTTCTCTATGATGCAAGCGTGTTCTAGAATGCAAGCATGTTCTAGAATGCAAGACTTCTCTATGATGCAAGCGTGTTCTAGAATGCAAGCATGTTCTAGAATGCAAGACAGCACCCTGATGCAACCCTGTTGTAGAATTCAAGACTGCACCTTGATGCATCCCTGTTCTAGAATACAAGCCTGCATTATGATTCAAGGCAGTTCTAGAATGCAAGACTGCACCCTGATGCAACCCTGTTCTAGAATGCAAGACTTCTCTATGATGCAATCGTGTTCTAGAATGCAAGCATGTTCTAGAATGCAAGACTTCTCTATGATGCAACCCTATTCTAGAATGCAAGCCTGCATTATGATTGAAGGCAGTTCTAGAATTCAAGCCTGCACTACGATGCAACCCTGTTCTAGAATGCAAGACTTCTCTATGCTGCAAGCGTGTTCTAGAATGCAAGTAAGTTCTAGAATGCAAGACTGCACCCTGATGCAACCTTGTTCTAGAATGCATGACTTCTCTATGCTGCAAGCGTGTTCTAGAATGTAAGCATGTTCTAGAATGCAAGACTTCTCTATGATGCAAGCGTGTTCTAGAATGCAAGCATGTTCTAGAATGCAAGACTTCTCTATGATGCAAGCGTGTTCTAGAATGCAAGCATGTTCTAGAATGCAAGACAACACCCTGATGCAACCCTGTTGTAGAATTCAAGACTTCTCTATGATGCAAGCGTGTTCTGGAATGCAAGCATGTTCTAGAATGCAAGACTGCACCCTGATGCAACCCTGTTCTAGAATGCAAGACTTCTCTATGATGCAAGCGTGTTCTAAAATGCAAGCATGTTCTAGAATGCAAGCCTTCTCTATGATGCAAGCGTGTTCTAGAATGCAAGCATGTTCTAGAATGCAAGACTTATCTATGATGCAAGCGTGTTCTAGAATGCAAGCATGTTCTAGAATGCAAGACTGCACCCTGATGCAACCATGTTCTAGAATGCAAGCCTGCATTATGATTGAAGGCAGTTCTAGAATTCAAGTTTGCACTACGATGCAACCCTGTTCTAGAATGCAAGACTTCCCTATGCTGCAAGCATGTTCTAGAATGCAAGCAAGTTCTAGAATGCAAGACTGCACCCTGATCCAACCTTGTTCTAGAATGCATGACTTCTCTATGCTGTAAGCATGTTCTAAAATGTAAGCATGTTCTAGAATGCAAGACTTCTCTATGATGCAAGCGTGTCCTAGAATGCAAGCCTGCATTATGATTCAACGCAGTTCTAGAATGCAAGCCTGCACTATGATGCAAGTATGTTCTAGAATGCAAGACTGCACCCTGATGCAACCCTGTTCTAGAATGCAAGCCTTCTCTATGATGCAACCCTGTTCTAGAATGCAAGCCTGCACTATGATGCAAGACTGTACCTTGATGCAACCCTGTTCAAGAATGCAAGCCTGCACTATGATTCAAAGAAGTCCTAGAATTCAAGCCTGCAATATGATGCAAACATGTTCTAGAATGCAAGACTTCTCTATGATGCAACCCTGTTCTGGAATGTAAGCATGTTCTAGAATGCAAGACTGCACCCTGACTCAACCCTGTTCTACAATGCAAGACTTCTCTATGCTGCAAGCATGTTCTAGAATGCAAGCAAGTTCTAGAATGCAAGACTGCACCCTGATGCAACCTTGTTCTAGAATGCAAGACTTCTCTATGCTGCAAGCGTGTTCTAGAATGGAAGCATGTTTGAGAATGCAAGACTTCTCTATGATGAAAGCGTGTTCTAGAATGCAAGCATGTTCTAGAATGCAAGACTTCACTATGATGCAAGCGTGTTCTAGAATGCAAGCATTTTCTAGAATGCAAGGCTTCTCTATGATGCAAGCGTGTTCTAGAATGCAAGCATGTTCTAGAATGCAAGACTGCACCCTGATACAACCGTGTTCTAGAATGCAAGACTTCTCTATGATGCAACCCTGTTCTAGAATGCAAGCCTGCATTATGATTGAAGGCAGTTCTAGAATGCAAGACTGAAACCTGATGCAACCCTGTTCTAGATTGCAAGACTTCTCTATGATGCAAGCGTGTTCTATGATGCAAGCAAGTTCTAGAACACAAGACTACACCTTGATGCAAACATGTTCTAGAATGCAAGACTTCTCTATGATGCAAGCGTGTTCTAGAATGCAACCATGTTCTAAAATGCAAGACTTCTCTATGATGCATGCGTGTTCTAGAATGCAAGCATGTTCTAGAATGCAAGACTGCACCCTGATGCAACCGTGTTCTAGAATGCAAGACTTCTCTATGATGCAACCCTGTTCTGGAATGTAAGCATGTTCTAGAATGCAAGACTGCACCCTGACGCAACCCTGTTCTAGAATGCAAGACTTCTCTATGATGCAACCCTGTTCTAGAATGCAAGCCTGCATTATGATTGAAGGCAGTTCTAGAATTCAAGCCTGCACTATGATGCAACCCTGTTCTAGAATGCAAGACTTCTCTATGCTGCAAGCATGTTCTAGAATGCAAGCATGTTCTAGAATGCAACACTGCACCCTGATGCAATCCTTTTCTAGAATGCAAGACTTCTTTATGATGCAAGTATGTTCTAGAATGCAAGCATGTTCTAGAATGCAAGACTGCACTATGATGCATGACTGTTTCTAGAATGCAAGACTGTACCTTGTTGCCACCCTGTTCTAGAATACAAGCCTGCACTATGATTCAAAGTTGTCCTAGAATTCAAGCCTGCAACATGATGCAAACATGTTCTAGAATGCTAGACTTCTCTATGATGCAAGCGTGTTCTAGTATGAAAGAATGTTCTACAATGCAAGACCTCTCTATGATGCAAGCGTGTTCTAGAATGCAAGCAAGTTCTAGAATGCAAGACTGCACCCTGATGCAACTTTGCTCTAGAATGCAAGACTTCTCTATGATGCGACCCTGTTCTAGAATGCAAGCCTGCATTATGATTGAAGGCAGTTCTGGAATGCAAGCCTGCACTATGATGCAACCCTGTTCTAGATTGCAAGACTTCTCTATGATGCAAGCGTGTTCTATGATGCAAGCAAGTTCTAGAACGCAAGACTGCACCCTGATGCAAACATGTTTTAGAATGCAAGCCTTCTCTATGATGCAAGCGTGTTCTAAAATGCAAGCATGTTCTAGAATGCAAGACTTCTCTATGATGCAAGCGTGTTCTAGAATGCAAGCATGTTCTAGAATGCAAGACTTCTCTATGATGCAAGCGTGTTCTAGAATGCAAGCATGTTCTAGAATGCAAGACAGCACCTTGATGCAACCCTGTTGTAGAATTCAAGACTGCACCTTGATGCATCCCTGTTCTAGAATACAAGCCTGCATTATGATTCAAGGCAGTTCTAGAATGCAAGACTGCACCCTGATGCAACCCTGTTCTAGAATGCAAGACTTCTCTATGATGCAATCGTGTTCAAGAATGCAAGCATGTTCTAGAATGCAAGACTTCTCTATGATGCAACCCTGTTCTAGAATGCAAGCCTGCATTATGATTGAAGGCAGTTCTAGAATTCTTGCCTGCACTACGATGCAACCCTGTTCTAGAATGCAAGACTTCTCTATGCTGCAAGCGTGTTCTAGAATGCAAGTAAGTTCTAGAATGCAAGACTGCACCCTGATGCAACCTTGTTCTAGAATGCATGACTTCTCTATGCTGCAAGCGTGTTCTAGAATGTAAGCATGTTCTAGAATGCAAGACTTCTCTATGATGCAAGCGTGTTCTAGAATGCAAGCATGTTCTAGAATGCAAGACTTCTCTATGATGCAAGCGTGTTCTAGAATGCAAGCATGTTCTAGAATGCAAGACAACACCCTGATGCAACCCTGTTGTAGAATTCAAGACTTCTCTATGATGCAAGCGTGTTCTGGAATGCAAGCATGTTCTAGAATGCAAGACTGCACCCTGATGCAACCCTGTTCTAGAATGCAAGACTTCTCTATGATGCAAGCGTGTTCTAAAATGCAAGCATGTTCTAGAATGCAAGCCTTCTCTATGATGCAAGCGTGTTCTAGAATGCAAGCATGTTCTAGAATGCAAGACTTATCTATGATGCAAGCGTGTTCTAGAATGCAAGCATGTTCTAGAATGCAAGACTGCACCCTGATGCAACCATGTTCTAGAATGCAAGCCTGCATTATGATTGAAGGCAGTTCTAGAATTCAAGTTTGCACTACGATGCAACCCTGTTCTAGAATGCAAGACTTCCCTATGCTGCAAGCATGTTCTAGAATGCAAGCAAGTTCTAGAATGCAAGACTGCACCCTGATCCAACCTTGTTCTAGAATGCATGACTTCTCTATGCTGTAAGCATGTTCTAAAATGTAAGCATGTTCTAGAATGCAAGACTTCTCTATGATGCAAGCGTGTCCTAGAATGCAAGCCTGCATTATGATTCAACGCAGTTCTAGAATGCAAGCCTGCACTATGATGCAAGTATGTTCTAGAATGCAAGACTGCACCCTGATGCAACCCTGTTCTAGAATGCAAGCCTTCTCTATGATGCAACCCTGTTCTAGAATGCAAGCCTGCACTATGATGCAAGACTGTACCTTGATGCAACCCTGTTCAAGAATGCAAGCCTGCACTATGATTCAAAGAAGTCCTAGAATTCAAGCCTGCAATATGATGCAAACATGTTCTAGAATGCAAGACTTCTCTATGATGCAACCCTGTTCTGGAATGTAAGCATGTTCTAGAATGCAAGACTGCACCCTGACTCAACCCTGTTCTACAATGCAAGACTTCTCTATGCTGCAAGCATGTTCTAGAATGCAAGCAAGTTCTAGAATGCAAGACTGCACCCTGATGCAACCTTGTTCTAGAATGCAAGACTTCTCTATGCTGCAAGCGTGTTCTAGAATGGAAGCATGTTTGAGAATGCAAGACTTCTCTATGATGAAAGCGTGTTCTAGAATGCAAGCATGTTCTAGAATGCAAGACTTCACTATGATGCAAGCGTGTTCTAGAATGCAAGCATTTTCTAGAATGCAAGGCTTCTCTATGATGCAAGCGTGTTCTAGAATGCAAGCATGTTCTAGAATGCAAGACTGCACCCTGATACAACCGTGTTCTAGAATGCAAGACTTCTCTATGATGCAACCCTGTTCTAGAATGCAAGCCTGCATTATGATTGAAGGCAGTTCTAGAATGCAAGACTGAAACCTGATGCAACCCTGTTCTAGATTGCAAGACTTCTCTATGATGCAAGCGTGTTCTATGATGCAAGCAAGTTCTAGAACACAAGACTACACCCTGATGCAAACATGTTCTAGAATGCAAGCCTTCTCTATGATGCAAGCGTGTTCGAAAATGCAAGCATGTTCTAGAATGCAAGACTTCTCTATGATGCAAGCGTGTTCTAGAATGCAAGCATGTTCTAGAATTCAAGACTGTACCTTGATGCAACCCTGTTCAAGAATGCAAGCCTGCACTATGATTCAAAGAAGTCCTAGAATTCAAGCCTGCAATATGATGCAAATACGTTCTAGAATGCAAGACTTCTCTATGATGCAAGCGTGTTCTAGAATGCAACCATGTTATAAAATGCAAGACTTCTCTATGATGCATGCGTGTTCTAGAATGCAAGCATGTTCTAGAATGCAAGACTGCACCCTGATACAACCGTGTTCTAGAATGCAAGACTTCTCTATGATGCAACCCTGTTCTAGAATGCAAGCCTGCATTAGGATTGAAGGCAGTTCTAGAATTCAAGCCTGCACTATGATGCAACCATGTTCTAGAATGCAAGACTTCTCTATGCTGCAAGCGTGTTCTATGATGCAAGCAAGTTCTAGAACGCAAGACTGCACCCTGACGCAAACATGTTCTAGAATGTAAGCCTTCTCTATGATGCAAGCGTGTTCTAGAATTTAAGCATGTTCTAGAATGCAAGACTTCTCTATGATGAAAGCGTGTTCTAGAATGCAAGCATGTTCTAGAATGCAAGACTTCTCTATGATGCAACCGTGTTCTAGAATGCAAGTATGTTCTAGAATGGAAGACTGAACCCTGATGCAACCCTGTTCTAGAATGCAAGCATGTTCTAGAATGCAAGCCTGCATTATGATTGAAGGCAGTTCTAGAATTCAAGCCTGCACTATGATGTAACCCTGTTCTAGAATGCAAGACTTCTCTATGATGCAAGCGTGTTCTATGATGCAATTAAGTTCTAGAACACAAGACTACACCCTGATGCAAACATGTTCTAGAATGCAAGCCTTCTCTATGATGCAAGCGTGTTCGAAAATGCAAGCATGTTCTAGAATGCAAGACTTCTCTATGATGCAAGCGTGTTCTAGAATGCAAGCATGTTCTAGAATGCAAGACTGCACCCTGATGCAATCCTGTTCTAGAATGCAAGACTTCTTTATGATGCAACCCTGTTCTAGAATGCAAGCATGTTTTAGAACGCAAGACTGCACCCTGATGCAACCCTGTTCTAGAATGCAAGACTTCTCTATGATGCAACCCTGTTCTGGAATGCAAGAATGTTCTAGAATGCAAGACTTCACTATGATGCAGTCGTGTTCTAGAATGCAAGCATGTTCTAGAATGCAAGACTGCACCCTGATGCAACCCTGTTCTAGAATGCAAGCCTGCATTATGATTGAAGGCAGTTCTAGAATTCAAGCCTGCACTATGATGCAACCCTGTTCTAGAATGCAAGACTTCTCTATGCTGCAAGCGTGTTCTAGAATGCAAGCAAGTTCTTGAATGCAAGACTGCACCCTGATGCAGCCCTGTTCTAGAATGCAAGACTTCTCTATGATGCAAGCATGTTCTAGAATGCAAGCATGTTCTAGATTGCAAGACTGCACTATGATGCAAGACTGTTTCTAGAAAACAAGACTGTGTCTTGTTGCAACCGTGTTCTAGAATGCAAGCCTGCACTATGATTCAAGGCAGTTCTAGAATGCAAGACTGCACCCTGATGCAATCCTGTTCTATAATGCAAGCCTTCTTTATGATGCAAGCATGTTCTAGAATGCGAGCATGTTTTAGAATGCAAGACTGCACCCTGATGCAACCCTGCCCTAGAATGTAAGACTTCTCTATGATGCAACCTTGTTCTAGAATGCAAGCCTTCTCTATGATGCAAGCGTGTTCTAGAATGCAAGCAAGTTCTAGAATGCAAGACTTCTCTATGATGCAACCCTGTTCTAGAATGCAAGCCTGCATTATGATTGAAGGCAGTTCTAGAATTCAAGTCAGCACTATGACGCAACCCTGTTCATGAATGCAAGATTCTCTATGCTACAAGCGTGTTCTAGAATGCAAGCAAGTTCTAGAATGCAAGACTGAACCCTGATGCAACCCTGTTCTAGAATGCATGACTTCTCTATGATGCAAGCGTGTCCTAGAATGCAAGCCTGCATTATGATTCAACGCACTTCTAGAATGCAAGCCTGCACTATGATGCAAGTATGTTCTAGAATGCAAGACTGCACCCTGATGCAACCCTTTTCTAGAATGCAAGACTTCTCTATGATGCAAGCATGTTCTAGAATGCAAGACTGCACTATGATGCAAGACTGTACCTTGATGCAACCCTGTTCAAGAATGCAAGCCTGCACTATGATTCAAAGAAGTCCTAGAATTCAAGCCTGCAATATGATGCAAACATGTTCTAGAATGCAAGACTTCTCTATGATGCAAGCGTGTTCTAGAATGCAACCATGTTCTAAAATGCAAGACTTCTCTATGATGCATGCGTGTTCTAGAATGCAAGCATGTTCTAGAATGCAAGACTGCACCCTGATGCAACCGTGTTCTAGAATGCAAGACTTCTCTATGATGCAACCCTGTTCTGGAATGTAAGCATGTTCTAGAATGCAAGACTGCACCCTGACGCAACCCTGTTCTAGAATGCAAGACTTCTCTATGATGCAACCCTGTTCTAGAATGCAAGCCTGCATTATGATTGAAGGCAGTTCTAGAATTCAAGCCTGCACTATGATGCAACCCTGTTCTAGAATGCAAGACTTCTCTATGCTGCAAGCATGTTCTAGAATGCAAGCATGTTCTAGAATGCAACACTGCACCCTGATGCAATCCTTTTCTAGAATGCAAGACTTCTTTATGATGCAAGTATGTTCTAGAATGCAAGCATGTTCTAGAATGCAAGACTGCACTATGATGCATGACTGTTTCTAGAATGCAAGACTGTACCTTGTTGCCACCCTGTTCTAGAATACAAGCCTGCACTATGATTCAAAGTTGTCCTAGAATTCAAGCCTGCAACATGATGCAAACATGTTCTAGAATGCTAGACTTCTCTATGATGCAAGCGTGTTCTAGTATGAAAGAATGTTCTACAATGCAAGACCTCTCTATGATGCAAGCGTGTTCTAGAATGCAAGCAAGTTCTAGAATGCAAGACTGCACCCTGATGCAACTTTGCTCTAGAATGCAAGACTTCTCTATGATGCGACCCTGTTCTAGAATGCAAGCCTGCATTATGATTGAAGGCAGTTCTGGAATGCAAGCCTGCACTATGATGCAACCCTGTTCTAGATTGCAAGACTTCTCTATGATGCAAGCGTGTTCTATGATGCAAGCAAGTTCTAGAACGCAAGACTGCACCCTGATGCAAACATGTTTTAGAATGCAAGCCTTCTCTATGATGCAAGCGTGTTCTAAAATGCAAGCATGTTCTAGAATGCAAGACTTCTCTATGATGCAAGCGTGTTCTAGAATGCAAGCATGTTCTAGAATGCAAGACTTCTCTATGATGCAAGCGTGTTCTAGAATGCAAGCATGTTCTAGAATGCAAGACAGCACCTTGATGCAACCCTGTTGTAGAATTCAAGACTGCACCTTGATGCATCCCTGTTCTAGAATACAAGCCTGCATTATGATTCAAGGCAGTTCTAGAATGCAAGACTGCACCCTGATGCAACCCTGTTCTAGAATGCAAGACTTCTCTATGATGCAATCGTGTTCTAGAATGCAAGCATGTTCTAGAATGCAAGACTTCTCTATGATGCAACCCTGTTCTAGAATGCAAGCCTGCATTATGATTGAAGGCAGTTCTAGAATTCAAGCCTGCACTACGATGCAACCCTGTTCTAGAATGCAAGACTTCTCTATGCTGCAAGCGTGTTCTAGAATGCAAGTAAGTTCTAGAATGCAAGACTGCACCCTGATGCAACCTTGTTCTAGAATGCATGACTTCTCTATGCTGCAAGCGTGTTCTAGAATGTAAGCATGTTCTAGAATGCAAGACTTCTCTATGATGCAAGCGTGTTCTAGAATGCAAGCATGTTCTAGAATGCAAGACTTCTCTATGATGCAAGCGTGTTCTAGAATGCAAGCATGTTCTAGAATGCAAGACAACACCCTGATGCAACCCTGTTGTAGAATTCAAGACTTCTCTATGATGCAAGCGTGTTCTGGAATGCAAGCATGTTCTAGAATGCAAGACTGCACCCTGATGCAACCCTGTTCTAGAATGCAAGACTTCTCTATGATGCAAGCGTGTTCTAAAATGCAAGCATGTTCTAGAATGCAAGCCTTCTCTATGATGCAAGCGTGTTCTAGAATGCAAGCATGTTCTAGAATGCAAGACTTATCTATGATGCAAGCGTGTTCTAGAATGCAAGCATGTTCTAGAATGCAAGACTGCACCCTGATGCAACCATGTTCTAGAATGCAAGCCTGCATTATGATTGAAGGCAGTTCTAGAATTCAAGTTTGCACTACGATGCAACCCTGTTCTAGAATGCAAGACTTCCCTATGCTGCAAGCATGTTCTAGAATGCAAGCAAGTTCTAGAATGCAAGACTGCACCCTGATCCAACCTTGTTCTAGAATGCATGACTTCTCTATGCTGTAAGCATGTTCTAAAATGTAAGCATGTTCTAGAATGCAAGACTTCTCTATGATGCAAGCGTGTCCTAGAATGCAAGCCTGCATTATGATTCAACGCAGTTCTAGAATGCAAGCCTGCACTATGATGCAAGTATGTTCTAGAATGCAAGACTGCACCCTGATGCAACCCTGTTCTAGAATGCAAGCCTTCTCTATGATGCAACCCTGTTCTAGAATGCAAGCCTGCACTATGATGCAAGACTGTACCTTGATGCAACCCTGTTCAAGAATGCAAGCCTGCACTATGATTCAAAGAAGTCCTAGAATTCAAGCCTGCAATATGATGCAAACATGTTCTAGAATGCAAGACTTCTCTATGATGCAACCCTGTTCTGGAATGTAAGCATGTTCTAGAATGCAAGACTGCACCCTGACTCAACCCTGTTCTACAATGCAAGACTTCTCTATGCTGCAAGCATGTTCTAGAATGCAAGCAAGTTCTAGAATGCAAGACTGCACCCTGATGCAACCTTGTTCTAGAATGCAAGACTTCTCTATGCTGCAAGCGTGTTCTAGAATGGAAGCATGTTTGAGAATGCAAGACTTCTCTATGATGAAAGCGTGTTCTAGAATGCAAGCATGTTCTAGAATGCAAGACTTCACTATGATGCAAGCGTGTTCTAGAATGCAAGCATTTTCTAGAATGCAAGGCTTCTCTATGATGCAAGCGTGTTCTAGAATGCAAGCATGTTCTAGAATGCAAGACTGCACCCTGATACAACCGTGTTCTAGAATGCAAGACTTCTCTATGATGCAACCCTGTTCTAGAATGCAAGCCTGCATTATGATTGAAGGCAGTTCTAGAATGCAAGACTGAAACCTGATGCAACCCTGTTCTAGATTGCAAGACTTCTCTATGATGCAAGCGTGTTCTATGATGCAAGCAAGTTCTAGAACACAAGACTACACCCTGATGCAAACATGTTCTAGAATGCAAGCCTTCTCTATGATGCAAGCGTGTTCGAAAATGCAAGCATGTTCTAGAATGCAAGACTTCTCTATGATGCAAGCGTGTTCTAGAATGCAAGCATGTTCTAGAATTCAAGACTGTACCTTGATGCAACCCTGTTCAAGAATGCAAGCCTGCACTATGATTCAAAGAAGTCCTAGAATTCAAGCCTGCAATATGATGCAAATACGTTCTAGAATGCAAGACTTCTCTATGATGCAAGCGTGTTCTAGAATGCAACCATGTTATAAAATGCAAGACTTCTCTATGATGCATGCGTGTTCTAGAATGCAAGCATGTTCTAGAATGCAAGACTGCACCCTGATACAACCGTGTTCTAGAATGCAAGACTTCTCTATGATGCAACCCTGTTCTAGAATGCAAGCCTGCATTAGGATTGAAGGCAGTTCTAGAATTCAAGCCTGCACTATGATGCAACCATGTTCTAGAATGCAAGACTTCTCTATGCTGCAAGCGTGTTCTATGATGCAAGCAAGTTCTAGAACGCAAGACTGCACCCTGACGCAAACATGTTCTAGAATGTAAGCCTTCTCTATGATGCAAGCGTGTTCTAGAATTTAAGCATGTTCTAGAATGCAAGACTTCTCTATGATGAAAGCGTGTTCTAGAATGCAAGCATGTTCTAGAATGCAAGACTTCTCTATGATGCAACCGTGTTCTAGAATGCAAGTATGTTCTAGAATGGAAGACTGAACCCTGATGCAACCCTGTTCTAGAATGCAAGCATGTTCTAGAATGCAAGCCCGCATTATGATTGAAGGCAGTTCTAGAATTCAAGCCTGCACTATGATGTAACCCTGTTCTAGAATGCAAGACTTCTCTATGATGCAAGCGTGTTCTATGATGCAATTAAGTTCTAGAACACAAGACTACACCCTGATGCAAACATGTTCTAGAATGCAAGCCTTCTCTATGATGCAAGCGTGTTCGAAAATGCAAGCATGTTCTAGAATGCAAGACTTCTCTATGATGCAAGCGTGTTCTAGAATGCAAGCATGTTCTAGAATGCAAGACTGCACCCTGATGCAATCCTGTTCTAGAATGCAAGACTTCTTTATGATGCAAGCATGTTCTAGAATGCAAGCATGTTTTAGAATGCAAGACTGCACCCTGATGTAACCCTGTTCTAGAATGCAAGACTTCTCTATGATGCAAGCATGTTCTAGAATGCAAGACTGCACTATGATGCAAGACTGTACCTTGATGCAACCCTGTTCAAGAATGCAAGCCTGCACTATGATTCAAAGAAGTCCTAGAATTCAAGCCTGCAATATGATGCAAGCATGTTCTAGAATGCAAGACTTCTCTATGATGCAACCCTGTTCTAGAATGCAAGCCTGCATTATGATTGAAGGCAGTTCTAGAATTCAAGCCTGCACTATGATGTAACCCTGCTCCAGAATGCAATACTTCTCTATGCTGCAAGCATGTTCTATGATGCAAGCAAGATCTAGAACGCAAGACTGCACCCTTAATCCACCCCTTTCTAGAATGCAAGACTTCTCTATGATGCAAGCGTGTTCTAGAATGCAAGCATGTTCTAGAATGCAAGACTTCTCTATGCTGCAAGCGTGTTCTATGATGCAAGCAAGTTCTAGAACGCAAGACTGCACCCTGACGCAAACATGTTCTAGA
This sequence comes from Excalfactoria chinensis, assembly GCF_039878825.1. Classification (NCBI taxonomy): domain Eukaryota; kingdom Metazoa; phylum Chordata; class Aves; order Galliformes; family Phasianidae; genus Excalfactoria; species Excalfactoria chinensis. The sequence goes on from NW_027315696.1 coordinate 23,695, forward strand.
ATGTAAGCCTTCTCTATGATGCAAGCGTGTTCTAGAATTTAAGCATGTTCTAGAATGCAAGACTTCTCTATGATGAAAGCGTGTTCTAGAATGCAAGCATGTTCTAGAATGCAAGACTTCTCTATGATGCAACCGTGTTCTAGAATGCAAGTATGTTCTAGAATGGAAGACTGAACCCTGATGCAACCCTGTTCTAGAATGCAAGCATGTTCTAGAATGCAAGCCTGCATTATGATTGAAGGCAGTTCTAGAATTCAAGCCTGCACTATGATGTAACCCTGTTCTAGAATGCAAGACTTCTCTATGATGCAAGCGTGTTCTATGATGCAATTAAGTTCTAGAACACAAGACTACACCCTGATGCAAACATGTTCTAGAATGCAAGCCTTCTCTATGATGCAAGCGTGTTCGAAAATGCAAGCATGTTCTAGAATGCAAGACTTCTCTATGATGCAAGCGTGTTCTAGAATGCAAGCATGTTCTAGAATGCAAGACTGCACCCTGATGCAATCCTGTTCTAGAATGCAAGACTTCTTTATGATGCAAGCATGTTCTAGAATGCAAGCATGTTTTAGAATGCAAGACTGCACCCTGATGTAACCCTGTTCTAGAATGCAAGACTTCTCTATGATGCAAGCATGTTCTAGAATGCAAGACTGCACTATGATGCAAGACTGTACCTTGATGCAACCCTGTTCAAGAATGCAAGCCTGCACTATGATTCAAAGAAGTCCTAGAATTCAAGCCTGCAATATGATGCAAGCATGTTCTAGAATGCAAGACTTCTCTATGATGCAACCCTGTTCTAGAATGCAAGCCTGCATTATGATTGAAGGCAGTTCTAGAATTCAAGCCTGCACTATGATGCAACCCTGTTCTAGAATGCAAGACTTCTCTATGCTGCAAGCGTGTTCTAGAATGCAAGCATGTTTGAGAATGCAAGACTTCTCTATGATGAAAGCGTGTTCTAGAATGCAAGCATGTTCTAGAATGCAAGACTTCACTATGATGCAAGCGTGTTCTAGAATGCAAGCATTTTCTAGAATGCAAGGCTTCTCTATGATGCAAGCGTGTTCTAGAATGCAAGCATGTTCTAGAATGCAAGACAGCACCCTGATGCAACCCTGTTCTAGAATTCAAGCCTGCATTATGATTCAAGGGAGTTCTAGAATGCAAGACTGCACCCTGATGCAACCCTGTTCTAGAATGCAAGACTTCTCTATGATGCAAGCGTGTTCTAGAATGCAAGCATGTTCTAGAATGCAAGACTTCTCTATGATGCAACCCTGTTCTAGAATGCAAGCCTGCATGATGATTGAAGGCAGTTCTAGAATTCAAGCCTGCACTATGATGCAACAGTGTTCTAGAATGCAAGACTTCTCTATGCTGCAAGCGTGTTCTAGAATGCAAGCATGTTTGAGAATGCAAGACTTCTCTATGATGCAAGCGTGTTCTAGAATGCAAGCATGTTCTAGAATGCAAGACTTCACTATGATGCAAGCGTGTTCTAGAATGCAAGCATTTTCTAGAATGCAAGGCTTCTCTATGATGCAAGCGTGTTCTAGAATGCAAGCATGTTCTAGAATGCAAGACAGCACCCTGATGCAACCCTGTTCTAGAATTCAAGCCTGCATTATGATTCAAGGGAGTTCTAGAATGCAAGACTGCACCCTGATGCAACCCTGTTCTAGAATGCAAGACTTCTCTATGATGCAAGCGTGTTCTATGATGCAAGCAAGTTCTAGAACACAAGACTACACCCTGATGCAAACATGTTCTAGAATGCAAGCCTTCTCTATGATGCAAGCGTGTTCGAAAATGCAAGCATGTTCTAGAATGCAAGACTTCTCTATGATGCAAGCGTGTTCTAGAATGCAAGCATGTTCTAGAATTCAAAACTGCACCTTGATGCCTCCCTGTTTTAGAATACAAGCCTGCATTATGATTCAGGGCAGTTCTAGAATGCAAGACTGCACCCTGATGCAATCCTGTTTAAGAATGCAAGACTTCTTTATGATGCAAGCATGTTCTAGAATGCAAGCATGTTTTAGAATGCAAGACTGCACCCTGATGCAACCCTGCCCTAGAATGCAAGACTTCTCTATGATGCAACCTTGTTCTTGAATGCAAGCCTTCTCTATGATGCAAGCGTGTTCTAGAATGCAAGCAAGTTCTAGAATGCAAGACTTCTCTATGATGCAACCCTGTTCTAGAATGCAAGCCTGCACTACGATGCAACCCTGTTCTAGAATGCAAGACTTCTCTATGCTGCAAGCATGTTCTAGAATGCAAGCAAGTTCTAGAATGCAAGACTGCACCCTGATCCAACCTTGTTCTAGAATGCATGACTTCTCTATGCTGCAAGCGTGTTCTAGAATGTAAGCATGTTCTAGAATGCAAGACTTCTCTATGATGCAAGCGTGTTCTAGAATGCAAGCATGTTCTAGAATGCAAGACAGCACCCTGATACAACCCTCTTGTAGAATTCAAGACTTCTCTATGATGCAAGCGTGTTCTAGAATGCAAGCATGTTCTAGAATGCAAGACTGCACCCTTATGCAACCCTGTTCTAGAATGCAAGACTTCTCTATGATGCAAGCGTGTTCTAGAATGCAAGCAAGTTCTAGAATGCAAGACTGCACCCTGATCCAACCTTGTTCTAGAATGCATGACTTCTCTATGCTGCAAGCGTGTTCTAGAATGTAAGCATGTTCTAGAATGCAAGACTTCTCTATGATGCAAGCGTGTTCTAGAATGCAAGCATGTTCTAGAATGCAAGACTTCTCTATGATGCAAGCGTGTTCTAGAATGCAAGCATGTTCTAGAATGCAAGACAGCACCCTGATGCAACCCTGTTGTAGAATTCAAGACTTCTCTATGATGCAAGCGTGTTCTGGAATGCAAGCATGTTCTAGAATGCAAGACTGCACCCTGATGCAACCCTGTTCTAGAATGCAAGACTTCTCTATGATGCAAGCGTGTTATAAAATGCAAGCATGTTCTAGAATGCAAGCCTTCTCTATGATGCAAGCGTGTTCTAGAATGCAAGCATGTTCTAGAATGCAAGACTTATCTATGATGCAAGCGTGTTCGAGAATGCAAGCATGTTCTAGAATGCAAGACTGCACCCTGATGCAACCATGTTCTAGAATGCAAGCCTTCTCTATGATGCTACCCTGTTCTGGAATGCAAGCATGTTCTAGAATGCAAGCCTGCACCCTGACGCAACCCTGTTCTAGAATGCAAGACTTCTCTATGATGCAAGCATGTTCTAGAATGCAAGACTGCACTATGATGCAAGACTGTACCTTGATGCAACCCTGTTCTAGAATGCAAGCCTGCACTATGATTGAAGGCAGTTCTAGAATTCAAGCCTGCACTATGATGCAAGCATGTTCTAGAATGCAAGACTTCTCTATGCTGCAAGCGTGTTCTAGAATGCAAGCATGTTCTAGAATGCAAGACTTCTCTATAGTGCAAGCGTGTTCTAGAATGCAAGCATGTTCTAGAATGCAAGACTTCACTATCATGCAAGCGTGTTCTAGAATGCAAGCATGTTCTAGAATGCAAGACAGCACCCTGATGCAATCCTCTTCTAGAATGCAAGCATGTTCTAGAATGCAAGACAGCACCCTGATGCAATCCTCTTCTAGAATGCAAGACTGCATTATGATTCAAGGGAGTTCTAGAATGCAAGACTGCACCCTGATGCAACCCTGTTCTAGAATGCAAGACTTCTCTATGATGCAAGCGTGTTCTAGAATGCGAGCATGTTCTAGAATGCAAGACTTCTCTATGATGCAACCCTGTTCTAGAATGCAAGACTGCATTATGATTGAAGGCAGTTCTGGAATTCAAGCCTACACTATGATGCAACCCTGTTCTAGAATGCAAGACTTCTCTATGCTGCAAGCGTGTTCTATGATGCAAGCAAGTTCTAGAATGCAAGACTGCACCCTGATGCAAACATGTTCTAGAATGCAAGCCTTCTCTATGATGCAAGCGTGTTCTAGAATGCAAGCATGTTCTAGAATGCAAGACTTCTCTATGATGAAAGCGTGTTCTAGAATGCAAGCATGTTCTAGAATGCAAGACTTCTCTATGATGCAACCGTGTTCTAGAATGCAAGTATGTTCTAGAATGGAAGACTGCACCCTGATGCAACCCTGTTCTAGAATGCAAGCATGTTCTAGAATGCAAGCCTGCATTATGATTGAAGGCAGTTCTAGAATTCAAGCCTGCACTATGATGCAACCCTGTTCTTGAATGCAAGACTTCTCTATGCTGCAAGCATGTTCTAGAATGCAAGCAAGTTCTAGAATGCAAGACTGCACCCTGATGCAACCTTGTTCTAGAATGCAAGACTTCTCTATGCTGCAAGCGTGTTCTAGAATGCAAGCATGTTCTAGAATGCAAGACTTCTCTATGATGCAAGCGTGTTCTAGAATGCAAGCAAGTTCTAGAATGCAAGACTGCACCCTGATGCAACCCTGCTCTAGAATGCAAGACTTCTCTATGATGCGACCCTGTTCTAGAATGCAAGCCTGCATTATGATTGAAGGCAGTTCTAGAATGCAAGCCTGCATTATGATGCAACCCTGTTCTAGATTGCAAGACTTCTCTATGATGCAAGCGTGTTCTATGATGCAAGCAAGTTCTAGAACGCAAGACTGCACCCTGATGCAAACATGTTCTAGAATGCAAGCCTTCTCTATGATGCAAGCGTGTTCTAGAATGCAAGAATGTTCTAGAATGCAAGACTTCACTATGATGCAAGCGTGTTCTATGATGCAAGCAAGTTCTAGAATGCAAGACTGAACCCTGATGCAACCATGTTCTAGAATGCAAGACTTCTCTATGATGCAAGCGTGTTCTAGAATGCAACCCTGTTCTAGAATGCAAGACTTCTCTATGATGCAAGCGTGTTCTAGAATGCAAGCATGTTCTAGAATGCAAGACTTATCTATGATGCAAGTGTGTTCTAGAATGCAAGCATGTTCTAGAATGCAAGACAGCACCCTGATGCAACCCTGTTGTAGAATTCAAGACTGCACCCTGATGCATCCCTGTTCTAGAATACAAGCCTGCATTATGATTCAAGGCAGTTCTAGAATGCAAGACTGCACCCTGATGCAACCCTGTTCTAGAATGCAAGACTTCTCTATGATGCAATCGTGTTCTAGAATGCAAGCATGTTCTAGAATGCAAGACTTCTCTATGATGCAACCCTGTTCTAGAATGCAAGCCTGCATTATGATTGAAGGCAGTTCTAGAATTCAAGCCTGCACTACGATGCAACCCTGTTCAAGAATGCAAGACTTCTCTATGCTGCAAGCGTGTTCTAGAATGCAAGTAAGTTCTAGAATGCAAGACTGCACCCTGATGCAACCTTGTTCTAGAATGCATGACTTCTCTATGCTGCAAGCGTGTTCTAGAATGTAAGCATGTTCTAGAATGCAAGACTTCTCTATGATGCAAGCGTGTTCTAGAATGCAAGCATGTTCTAGAATGCAAGACTTCTCTATGATGCAAGCGTGTTCTAGAATGCAAGCATGTTCTAGAATGCAAGACAGCACCCTGATGCAACCCTGTTGTAGAATTCAAGACTTCTCTATGATGCAAGCGTGTTCTAGAATGCAAGCATGTTCTAGAATGCAAGACTGCACCCTGATGCAACCCTGTTCTAGAATGCAAGACTTCTCTATGATGCAAGCGTGTTCTAAAATGCAAGCATGTTCTAGAATGCAAGCCTTCTCTATGATGCAAGCGTGTTCTAGAATGCAAGCATGTTCTAGAATGCAAGACTTATCTATGATGCAAGCGTGTTCTAGAATGCAAGCATGTTCTAGAATGGAAGACAGCACCCTGATGCAACCATGTTCTAGAATGCAAGCCTGCATTATGATTGAAGGCAGTTCTAGAAGTCAAGCCTGCACTACGATGCAACCCTGTTCTAGAATGCAAGACTTCTCTATGCTGCAAGCATGTTCTAGAATGCAAGCAAGTTCTAGAATGCAAGACTGCACCCTGATCCAACCTTGTTCTAGAATGCATGACTTCTCTATGCTGCAAGCGTGTTCTAGAATGTAAGCATGTTCTAGAATGCAAGACTTCTCTATGATGCAAGCGTGTTCTAGAATGCAAGCATGTTCTAGAATGCAAGACTTCTCTATGATGCAAGCGTGTTCTAGAATGCAAGCATGTTCTAGAATGCAAGACTGCACCCTGATGCAACCCTGTTCTAGAATGCAAGACTTCTCTATGATGCAAGCGTGTTATAAAATGCAAGCATGTTCTAGAATGCAAGCCTTCTCTATGATGCAAGCGTGTTCTAGAATGCAAGCATGTTCTAGAATGCAAGACTTATCTATGATGCAAGCGTGTTCGAGAATGCAAGCATGTTCTAGAATGCAAGACTGCACCCTGATGCAACCATGTTCTAGAATGCAAGCCTTCTCTATGATGCAACCCTGTTCTGGAATGCAAGCATGCTCTAGAATGCAAGCCTGCACTCTGACGCAACCCTGTTCTAGAATGCGAGACTTCTCTATGATGCAAGCATGTTCTAGAATGCAAGACTGCACTATGATGCAAGACTGTACCTTGATGCAACCCTGTTCTAGAATGCAAGCCTGCACTATGATTGAAGGCAGTTCTAGAATTCAAGCCTGCACTATGATGCAAGCATGTTCTAGAATGCAAGACTTCTCTATGCTGCAAGCGTGTTCTAGAATGCAAGCATGTTCTAGAATGCAAGACTTCTCTATAATGCAAGCGTGTTCTAGAATGCAAGCATGTTCTAGAATGCAAGACTTCACTATCATGCAAGCGTGTTCTAGAACGCAAGCATTTTCTAGAATGCAAGGTTTCTCTATGATGCAAGCGTGTTCTAGAATGCAAGCATGTTCTAGAATA
>NW_027315697.1:0-29447 GCF_039878825.1 Excalfactoria chinensis
CAACCTACTCCTAACCCTACAACTAAATTAACAAGAAAACCAACAATAAAAACAGGGCTAAGATGGGACATAGGAGGGTTAAGATGGGACCGGGGACCCGCAGAGGAGGAGCAGATGTTAAATGAAGCCTCCCGGCTAATGCCGGGGGCAGGGGCCGCGCAGATGGGAAGGAGCCCTGCGCCTGGACCAGCGATGCTGCAGCCCTGGTGGTACTGATGCGGGGCCTGGCACGGTGGTGTGGTGCCAGGCCAGCTGTGCCGCGGGCGGACCCACCTCCATGGGCTCGTCCAGAGGTGGATCCACCTCCATGGGCTCGTCCAGAGGTGGATCCACCTCCATGGGCTCCACGGAGGTGGTCACGGGGCTGGTCCAGGCGCGATGGGAACGGGCTCTCTTGCCTGTCTGCTGCCCGATGGTCATGGCGGGCCCCCTCTTCCTCTTGGATCCTGCGGTCCCCGGCTCCACCTTCCCACCTCCATCCTGCCCATCGTCCAGCCTCGCTCTCTTGGCTGCCCACATGGCTGTTGACGGCCAGAGCTCGGAGAGGCGAGTGCGTTGCGTGGGGCAGCGGTGACCAAGGCGACGGCTGTGACATGGCCAGGGTTCTAAAATGGCGGCCGCGCTGCTGGCACTGCTGGCACTGGCGTTCCACATGGCATGAGGAGGGGGCTGGAGGGCAGGGCACGGCACGGCAGCCAGAAGGCACTCGCTGTGCCCAGCGGGCAGCCCTGCTCTCCGGCCAGCAAGAGGGCACAGAGGAGCCGGCCCTGAGCAAAGGGCCCTCGGCCTCCTTCGGCCTCCTTCGGCCTCCCCCTTCCACCACAAGGGAATCTCTTCGGCCGGCCCTCCCTGCTCTGCGCTCCTGGCGTCCCCTGCGGCCCCTGTGCTGTGACCAACACGAGCGGGGCTCAGGCCCAACGCCCTCCCTGCTGCCGGCCCTCCCCCATGCCCATGTGCTGCACCCACACCGGCTGCCCCAGCCCCGCAGCCCTCCTGCAGGCAGCACAGCCCCAGGCACCGGGCTCGGCCCCAGCCCCGAGGTGCTGCTGCACGGGCTGAGCCCAGACCTAAGATGCAATGACCACTCCGAAGTATTGGGTTTCCCTCCTTCACACAATCACAGAATTATCAAGGTTGGAAAAGACCTAAAAGATCATCCAGTCCAACCATCAACGATACTTCCCAGCTAAATCATATCCCTCAACACAACATCCAAACGTTTCTTGAACACCCCCATGGTCGGTGACTCCACCACGTCCCCGGGCAGTGCATTCCAGTGCCTGACTACCCTTGCCGAGAAGTAATACTTCCGAATGTCCAGCCTGAACCTCCCCTGTTGCAGCTTGAAACCATTCCCTCTAGTTCTATCACTGATTACACGAGAAAAGTGGCCGACCCCCAGCTCACTACAACCTGCCTTCAGGAAGTTATAGAGAGCTATAAGGTCTCCCCTGAGCCTCCTCTTCTCCAGGCTGAACATTCCCAGCTCCCTCAGCCGCTCCTCACATGGTCTGTGCTCCAGACCCCTCACCAGCTTCGTAGCCCTCCTCTGAACGCGTTCCAGGGCCTCAATGTCTCTCTTGCAGTGAGGGGCCCAAAACTGAACACAGTACTCGAGGTGCGGCCTCACCAGTGCCGAGTACAGGGGGACAATCTCCTCCCTGTTCCTGCTGGTAACACTGTTTGTGATACAAGCCAGGATGCCGTTGGCCTTCTTGGCCACCCGGGCACACTGTGGGCTCATGTTCAGCCGAGCATCAATCAATACCCCCAGGTCCGTTTCCTCCACACAGTCCTCCAGCCACTCTGCCCCAAGCCTATAGCGCTGCCTGGGCTTGTTGTGGCCAAAGTGCAGGACCCGGCATTTGGTCTTGTTGAACCTCATCCCACTGGCTTCAGCCGGGCTCTCCAGCCTGTCCAGATCCCTCTGTAGGGCCTCGCTACCCCCAGGCAGATCCACACTCCCAGCCAGTTTAGTGTCATCTGCGAACTTACTGAGGGTGCACTCGATGCCCTCATCGAGGTCATCAATAAAGACGCTGAAGAGGACAGGCCCCAGCACTGACCCCTGAGGAACACCTCTTGTGACTGGTCTCCAACTGGATTTAACTCCATTTACCACCACTCTCTGGGCCCGGCCCTCCTGCCAGCTCCTTACCAAGCCGAGAGTGTACCCATCCAAGCCACGGGCTGCCAGCTTCTGCAGGAGGTTAGCATGGGAGACAGTGTCATCAAGTGTAGTATTCAAAAATGACACATTTTCTTCCCAGAATGCCACCTTATATCCCCAAAATAAGACATCTGTTTTACCAAATAGAAGATAGTATCTCACCAAAACACTGCTTTCTATCCCCAAAATAAAACATTTTCTACACAAAATGCTGCTTTTTATTCCTGAAAATAAGATATTTGGAAAGAAAGTTGCTTTCACTGTCAGATCTCAATGACTTGTTAAATGTTTTGCATTCACTTTGCTACACTTCTGTCTGTAGACATCTTTCAACCAGTTCAAACATTCCCAGAAGTAGAAAAACAAAGGGACGTTCCAGTGGAATAGCACTAGCAGGAGGAGCATCTCTCATTGCTGCCCCCAGGACCCACAGCACTCATTTCTCCCTGCCTGCACAACACTTTGCTTACTGTCCATGCGCTCCTGGCAACACAAGCTATTGTCATTTATTTACTGTTTTGTACATTCCATTATTAAATGTCTTGCATTCACTTTGCTATACCTCTGCCTGCAGCCGTTCATTCAGTTACAAAGCCCACCTCCCCGGGCCCCCAGGCCCACCTTCAGGGCAATCTGGGCAGCAGAAAGGGCAGCGACCCAGATCTGCCACCACCGTTGGACCCATCCCTCCCCTCCAGGACCCCCGCCCCTCCTCAGTCAGTTCTGCGTGGGAATGGAGGGATGAGAAAGGGCTATGGGAATTCTTGGAGAGCTGAGTGGCTCAGCCTGTAGTGGAGGAGGCTCACTGCGATCCCACACACAGCCATCAGTCGCCAGGCGCAGAGAGGACTGAGCCAGGCTGCACCCTGCAGTACCCAGCAGCAGGATCAGAGTCTGAGGCCTGCCTAGGTCGTGTGGCTGCATTGCAGGCTGAGGTATGGAGAAAGCCCCATTGGAAGATGTTTTCGGTTCCTGAATGTCCCCCCCTCCATCTTGCTCTGCTTCACCCCCAGCTGCAGCTCGGCGTCCCCAACATGTTGCTGTGGTTGCAGAGCTGGACTTGGCCCTTGACCTGTGCCCCTGTCCCCACGATCCACCTTGCCTTCTCACCCCTCTATATCCAGTTCACGCCCCATCTATCTCACCTCCATGTCCCACCTACGTCCTCTCTACGTCCTCTTCCTAGTCTTCTCCATATCCCCTCCATCTTCTTTCCGAGTCCAATCTATGTCCCCCCCTTCTGCATCCCCTCCATAAGCCCTCTGGGTCCCGTCTGTCTCTGCACACTAGGAATGCCATACATGGCTGCAGAGCTGCAGCACTTACAGCGTCGATGACTGCTGAGATGACCGACCTCCCTGCAGCCTCACTGCCAGGAACAGAACTGCTTGGAGCATGGCAGCCCCCCCAAAACAAATAAACAAAACACAACAAAACAAAACAAAACACAACGAAACAAAGAGCTTTGCATCCTGGGAGTGGTAGTTCCTGCGGGGCCTGCAGCTCCCAGCAGGCCCTGCAGCTCCCAGCAGGCCCAGGCGAGGGCAGAGGGGAGCGGTGCTGTCAGCCCGGAGCTCGCCCAGAGAGCCCAATGTTCGGAGCACTTCACACCAGGCACTTTGGACTCGGCTCTTTCTGTCCAGAACGTCCCTGAGCTGCTCAGAAAGCACAACTGTGTCACCCTCGGTGGGCTGTGCAAAGAAGGCTGCCATTGCAGGCTCGGCTCTGACCTGTTCCAGCAATGCACTTCCTTGCAACTGGAGCACTGACACGCTTGCTTCTTGCAAGTTGCAGTCGCCCACCGCTTTGCACACCTCTGTGCTCATGCAAATGGGCACGACCCCAGTCTTGCACTCCCCGCCTGCACACACACAGACACACACAGACACACACGCACACACACGCACACGTACCACCTCGTCCTTGCACACCTTCCCTCATGCATGCACAGATCTCTGCAGTGCATGGACACACCTGTGCAGCTGCATCGGTTTGTTCACCTCTGCACACCCACATGTCTGCAACCCCAGCCTTGTCCACAACTACGTGCATGCTCACTCGTGCATGAAGGCTTGCACAGCCTTGCTCACAGCCATGTGCATACACACAAGTGTGCAAGAACAAACAGTACACCTGCAAACACCTTTTTGCACACATGAATGCACAGTGCACACCCTGACGTGAAAGAACATCCCTTCACACGCTGCTTATGCACATGCATCCACATGCTGGCAAACTCTCTGCACATCCACGTGCAAATACCATCCAGGAACGCTTTTGCATCTACACACATGTACAACCGCACACCTTTGAGCACTCCTGGGGACACACACGTGTGCCACCTCTTCCTCGCTTACCCACCGATGCATGTGCAACCCCACCCCTTTGCACACCCCTCTGCTCATACGAATGTGCGCAACCCCATCCTTGCACTCCGCACATGCATGCACACACGTTTACCACCCATCCCCGCACACACTCACACATGCACTCACACACTTTTGCTACCCCGCTCCTCCGCACACTCCTGTGTACACGCACTCCTGCAACTGGTTTTCCCATCCTGCAGCCAGCAGTTCTCCAACCTGAGGCTGCCTGGCTGTGAGAGGAACGTCTCAGTGGGAGCGTGGCTGTTCCTCCCCTCTGACAGGGCAGGATTGGGACAGAAGAGGGAAGCAGAATGCGTCCACTTTTTCCTCGTTGCTCCTAGTTTCTGTCTTGTGCTGGGAAACAAGCAGAGTGACTGTGCCTCTCTGTGATGCTTAGCTCCGTACCTCTGCCATCATCTCTATACTCAGATGTTCCTCCACGTAATGCTCCACACTACGAACCTGCAGATCCCAAAGGAATCCTTGGCTGCTCTCACTCACCTGGAGGTTGCAGGGTGCTGGGCCTCCTGCCTGTACCTCCTTCCAGGTGTCATTTGCAAGACCCTGTATGTAAAAGTGATATGCAAAGTTTTCCTTTCCCAGACACCAGCTGTACCAGCACCTCAGTGTACCCCTTACGGGAGCTCCCGCTGGGACAAGGACAAATAGGCTGTAAACTATTCAACTCCCCACTCACTAGTGGAGAAGTTAGACATTTTAAGAAGGAACTGAAATCCTCGGATGAGGATCCTCTAAGAGTAGCAGAACAATTTGATCAATTTCTGGGGCTACATTTGTACTCGTGGATGGAACTGATGTCTATTCTGTTGTTTACTGGAGAAGCAAGAGGCATGGCATGATTAGGTGAGCAGCTACGCAAGAGTGGGAAAAGAATAACCCTCCAGGGCATCCTGGAGTGGTACCAGCAGAGCAAAAATAGCCAGTGGAAGACCTCAACTGGGATGGTAATAATCCACAACAGTGGCAAAATAGGAAAGATCGGCGAGACATAATAATGGCTGGGATTAGGGAGGCTGTACCCAAGTCCCCGAATCTTACCAAGGCATTGAGCTCTCAGGACTCAAATTAACAAATGAGACCTTAAAGATAACTGGGGGTAGAGGGAACTGGGATGACAGTATCGAGCTGAAACTCGTGTTTAAAGCAATAGCAGGACAATTATTCTACGTACCTGATGCAGGGACCAACTTGCTGCGGATAGCTGATGAAACTGGGAATGCAAATAACAACGTGTCAAGGTGGGATTACTGTATCAGTGAATGTATTAACTGAGGCAGACGAGAGAGAGATAGACCCTGCGGTTTGGGTCCAAGGAGGAAATAGAGGGGGATTAAAAATAACCCCTTTGAAAATAAAAATGCAAGAAAAACATGAAGTCATAAGACAGAGACAATATCCATTTCCATTTGAGGGACGTATTGGCCTTAAACCTGTAAAACAGTGATTACTAAGGGATGGGTTGCTGGAACCACATCTGTCACCTTTCAATACCCCCATTTTGCCAGTCAAACAGAACCTGAGGTTTCCTACCGATTAGTGCAAGATTTGAGAAAAATTAATGAAATAGTACAACAACAGCACGCAGTGGTTCCAAACCCATATACCTTGATGAGCGTGAGACATACATATCTCATGACAGGAAAACAAACAAACAAACAAAACAAAACGACAACAACAACATTAAGCTTACTAGACCTTTTTAAATGGAAATGAAGTAACAGGTTGCAGAAATCTGTTTGTTCGTCCTGTATCAGGAACAGACATCAGGGGGCAGACAGAAGTAGTTACTACTTCCAGCAGCTCAACTGCAGCAGGAAAAGCTGGGAATGCAGAAGGAGTGAGAAGATCCAAACAACCACACAGCATTTTAATATGAGTTTTTCCTGGTGAGCGTTGGGCATTTCCGAGCATTATTCTTAATGTGATATTAAGTAAAGTTTAAAGATCGTAAAATCACAGAACAGTCTGGGTTGGAAGGAACCTCAGAGATCATCTTATTTCACCCCACCCTGCTGTGGACAAGGACACCTCCCACTAGACCAGGCTGCCCAAAGCACTATCCAGCCTGGCCTTGAACATTTCCAGAGAGGGTGCGTCCACAACTTCTGTGAATTCCCAAGGGACCCTTATTCATAATCTTTGATTGCTCTTTGGATTGATCAGTAGGCAGAACTTGAGTTACTTTATGGAAACAAAGAGTAACAAATCAAGGCAATAAAGACCGAATGTTATTTCCTTTTACAGAGAGCTAATCAAAGAAACTGAACAACAGGAAGTCTTGGAAAGGGGAGTCCATAGGAGTCTTAAAGGTACGTATGTATCAGTACACACACACACTGTGGCACTGCAAGTGAACTGAAAACTTGGTCTGATGAAAGAAGGTGGTTTGCTTCTCCAGCTTTGGTCTAACCTATCTGCACAAACAGTGCTGCTCTGAGGGAGTTCTCAAAGCGTTTGCTACAAGACATAAATCCTAAAAATAAACTTTTTGTAAACCAAGTGACTTCTTGCACCCAGGCTTATAAAATACATCAGGAAATCGCCCAGAATCCCTGTAAGTAAGTTATTTCAGTCTTGTGTGAAATGTTTGTTTGGATGTTGGTCTGTTCCCTCCTACTAACAAGTGAAGTAGTATCCACATCAGGAAGTCATTCCATGCTTTTGTACTGGTACGTCATGCCTGTGCTGCATATAGTGAAGCCTGAGCATAAACTGAAACTCCCCTTTCAAATAAAAAAGACAAAAGACAAGAGTGTCTGGGCAGAACGACAGAAGTGTTAACAAACAGGCAATTGGTTAAACAGATCCACAGGCTCTCCTGCTCTAATGAGGTGTTTTTTTTTCAGTGGGATAGCATGTCCCAAAGAGTTACAGTGTGCCTGCGTGCAGCAGCACTAGTGAGCCTCACAAGGTGAAGGTGGGTGAGTGCAAAAGAAATCTTAAGAGTGCAATAGAGAAAAGAGGGCAAACCCATGACATAGTTCAAGGAGCACCGCTGCCTGCAACAAAGCTGGGAGCAGACTACTCTGCACCCGTGGTAGGTGCCCTTCATTGCCTGTGCAGAGCACAGATTTGGAAAGTCGTGCAAAAACGGAAAGAAAAGCAGATCTGATCCATCTTCTTGTTCCAGAGAGGGAGACAGTTGCCAAGACCCACAGCAAGCAATGTCCTCCCTGACCGGTTGTTCTTCTGGCTGACCACCTAAAAAATAACTGGGCTCTGCAAAAGAGGAGAGTCCTGAGCTGGAGGGCTCCAGAGGGGAGCTCTTGGTTCCTGAGCCCTAGCTTGCTGAGATGAAGAAAGAACAGAATGTCCTTGCAAAATAAGATCTGAGAAGAACTAGTTAAACAAACTTAAGATCTTGCAGGTATATGGCAATATATACTAGCTTAGCTTCTGCCTGTAAATCTCGTATGCTTGACAGAACAAAGAGTATACAAAGAGTTGTCAAACGGGATACAATGATAGCTGGGGAAAACAACAAAGGAAATGGCAGGGTATAGCGGAAATGCTAAGTCATGGCCTGAAACAGTGATGGAGCACCTGGTGGGAAGGCAGGGCCAACACAGGGGAGCTCAGGTGCATGCAGTGGACCTGAGTGACAGGAAGGGATGAAGCCAGGATCCACCCTCTCCCAGCCCTTACTCTATGGTTGGCAGTGGAGGTGAGGGTATCTCTCTGGAGATCCCTACTTGCCTGAGGCCTTCTGAAGGAGAGCAGCCTTTTTCCTTAATGTCTGCTGTTGCTGCATTTGGGCTTGTTCTCATTCGCTGTAGCCAAAGACTTTTCCATCCTGCTATTATTGCATTACCTTCCATCCTGTTATAGCATTCCACAGGAGGTACTTACAGGGGGGAGATGAGTGTCTAATAGGCGAACTGAGAAGAATGTGAACCCTGAGTACCTTAGCAATAGGGAAAGGGAGAAGGGTCCACTAACATTAGGGAACAGGGATAAAAGAGTGTCTCTGTCCCCTGAGACTTTGAGAGACCTCGCAGGGGTATGCCCCAGTGGACCCTCCCTTTATTCAAATAAAGAAAACTAAAAGCTTCTGTGTCTCCTTTTGGGATAAAGATAATTAAGCAAGCCTATTTGTGCATGAGTATTCCCCATCTTACACCTTCTCTTCCTGGTTTTACCAGGAAAGAGATCAGATGGCCTGAATGCAGGATACAAGCCTCAGCCCCTGCAGCAACACCTGAGGTCCCCATGCCCAGAAGCATTCCCTCTATGTCTATTTGTTTTACTAAGAGGATGGATTCATTTCTATCATGCTGCACTGACTGTAGCTAGGTTTTCTTCAGGCTGATTTCTCCTGCTCCCTTCCCACCTCTGACGATTTGTGGGATTGTCTCCAAGATGCCCTCCTGCACCCTGCCAGCAAGGCTGAGACGAGAGGAAAGCAGCAAGGTGAGGGTTTGAACCAGAACTGCTTTTACACTGGTGAGATCCTGGTCCTGGCTTCACCTCCTGCCCAGCACCACGGGTTTGCTGAGGGTCTGGACGCTGAGCAGAGCAGGAAAAGAGCAGGAGACGGGAAGAGCGGATACAGGTAAGACAGAACTCAAGAAGAGCAGAAGAGAGGAAGAAGAAAGGATGCAGGTAAGAAAGAAGAGCAGCAGACAAAAAGGGCAAGACAGGAAAGGACCGGAGACAGGCAAGGCAGCAAAACAACGGGAAGAGGAGATGAGCAGAAGGGGAGAAGAGCAGAAGAAAAAGGAGAGGGTGAAGGTAAGGAAGACGCGCAGACGAGGAGAAGAGCAGAAAGGGAGAGGAGTGGATACAGGTAAGGCAGAAAGGCAGAAGTGGAGAGGAGCTGAAGAGGAGAAGAGTGAATAGCCGTATGGCAGAAGGACAGAAGACGGGAAGAGAGGACAGCGGTCAGTGAGAAGTGCAGAAGAGAACAAGAGCAGAAGGGAGGAAGAGAGGACAGAAGAGCAGAGAAGGAAAAGCGCCCTCGAGCAGAAGAGCAGATAGTGGTCGGAAGAGAAGAAGAGGAGAGCATGAGAGGTGCAAAGAGGATACGGCTAAGTCGGAAGAGCAGATGAGAAGAACGGGAGAGGATGCGGGTAAGAAAGAAAAGCAGAAGAGGAGTAGACGTGCACGAGAGAGAGGAGTGAGCATCCAAGGAAAGAAAAAGAGCAGAAGAGCTGAAGAGGAGAGGATAAGAGTAAGGGAGAAGAGCTGAAGGTTGGACGGATGGTGGCTGAGGAGAAGAGCAGGAAAGGGAAGCAGCAAAGAGGGAAGAGCAGCAAAGACAGTGCTGCCTGTTCTGCCCCAAGATACACTGGAAGCCAGGAGCAAACGTCCACGCTATCAGGTTAGAGATGGGACGGGAAGGATGTTTGGGTATGAGAAATGAAACCATGGCAAGCCTGGGGGAAAGGGGCTGAGCCCAACGGTCACAGAAGCCCCGTTGGGGGAGGGGCTCCCCTAACTGCCACTCTCCAGCTGTCATGGCAGGTAAGGCAGCAGGCTCCCCCTGCTCCCGAGCTTCAGCTGGCCCCAGCGCCCCAGATCCCAGCCCAGCGCCCCAGATGCCACCCTCGTGAGCCAGATCTCAGCCCAGCAGCCCAGATCTCAGCCCAGTGCCCCTTCTGGCCTTTCCCCACAGAGAGAATCCCTCGAGGAGCGCTGACGGTGCCTCTGACACCTGACGCCACCTTCACTCAAGCGACTGTGCCGCCACCGGACCCCGCCTGGATGCAGCCCACCATCCGCGGACCGATGCCGGTACCACCCCAACCCCTCCCTGTCCCCGTTGCCACCCACCTGGTGCCTCAGGCCTCTGTCTGGCCTGGGGTACCAGGTGTCTGGGGACAGGCAGCGCAGCTCCCAGCTGGGGGGCTGCCCCCAACCGTGGCTCAGCTGCCACCTGGGGGCCTGCCCCCAACTTCAGGGCTGCACTTGCCGCTGCTGCAGCTGCTACCTGGGGGGCTGCACCCAGCGATGGCTCCCCCCACCGCCCCTGCTCCCTGCTGGGGACATCCCCTGCCGGCAGGGACGCTGCTGCCCCAGCAGCCCATGGGGCTGTGGCCTGCGGCCGTGCCCCATGCAGAGCCCTCGCAGCCTGCAGGCACCTGCCTGCTGCAGGCCCCCGGCCGCCCCGGCCGCCCCGGCCCCCCGCCACTTCTGTTTCAGGTACCGGCACTGCAGCAGCAGGTGCTCCCCGTGCCCTGCACCCTGCCCGCCAGCTGGGAGCCGCCGATGGAGCCCTTTCAAGACGCCGTGGTGCTCATGGAGGACCAGGGGCACCCAGCACCCACCGACGTCTGCCCCCAGCCCGACACGACTCTGCTCACCTGCAGCGCTGCCACGCTGGAATCAGGAGGTGAGTTCAGGGGCCGCAGAGCGGGCGGCTGGCTGTCCGCACCGGCCGGCTGTGGGAAAGCTGGCATTGCCCCACTGGGGATGTTCTGGCTTTTCCAGCACGGACAACAAGCGCAGGCACCCCGCAGGACACCGCAGACATGGACGATCTGCTGGCATGGATCAACGACGGTGAGTCTGGGGGCAGCAGAGCTGGCCAGGCTGGTTGGCACCCAGTGGCTGTGGGAGAGCTGGCCTTGCCCCACTGGGCAATGGATTTTCTTCCTTCTCCAGAAGTCACATCCGAGACCGGCATCCTGGACAACAGCGAAGACTTTAACGATCTGCTGGCGTGGATCAGCAACGGTGAGTCTGGGGGCAGCAGAGCTGATGGGGGGGTGTCTGCACTGAGCGGGCGTGGGAAAGCTGGCCCTGCCCCACTGGGCATTTTCTGCCTGTTCCAGAAGAGACACCCAGCAGCAAGAGACCGGAGGACGATGAGGAAATGGACAATTTGCTCACCTGGATTGTTGGTGAGTTTGTGGCTTCCAGAGGTGACGGGTGGCTGTCTGCAGCAGGTCAGCAGGTATGGGAAGGCTGCCATCATCCTTCTGGTCTGGGGGATGCTCTTGCTTTTTCAGAAGCGACGAGTGCTCTGGAGGTCCCCCAGCACAACCAGGACCTGCCTGCATCCCCTGAGCTGCCTGAGCCGACCCCCCTGGCTGCCCCCGCACCTCTGTCGCCCCGCACCGCACATCTGATGGAAGAGGCGCGGCAGAGGCAGCCCCGGGTGCATCTCAGCCGCCTGGTGCTGCCCACCCCCCTGGCTGCCCCCACACCTCCATCGCCCTGCACTGCACGTCTGATGGAGGAGGCACGACGGAGGCAGCCCCAGGTGCTTCTCAGCCGCCTGCCACTGCCACCTGGCTGCATCTCCTGCCGGCTGGCAGACAAGCACCACGGGGACAGCAGCCAGCCGGCCAAGCACCCCGTGCCTCCTCTGATGCAAACTGGACAGCTCATGGAGGAGGCACGGCGGAGGCAGCCCCGGGTGCTTCTCAGCCGCCTGCCACTGCCACCCGGCTGCATCTCCTGCCGGCTGGCAGACAAGCACCACGGGGACAGCAGCCAGCCGGCCAAGTGACAGCACCCACCTGCACCACCACAAGAGGCAAGAGCAGCGGCTACAAGCAGCACACTGGCAGCATCCCCGCCACAACCAGGAAGCCACCGCATGGCCAGCATGTTCTAGGCCACAAACACCGGCGCTAGGCGGAGCTGCCTGTGCCAGCACGGCGGCCAGCAGGAGGACTCGGTGCCCATCACAGCCCAACAGCGGCTCCAGCGGGAGTGTACCAAGAAACCGGCCCACTTGCTGTAGCAGGAGACGTGGCCGTAGCCGACCGATGCACTTCCCTGTAGCCCTGGGCTCCTCGCCGGCCCCCACGACACCCAGAGAGCAGCGGCAGTGTTCCAGGGGCACCAGCACCGGCCCCAGCCCTACCCCTCCCAAACTGGGCTGTCCGCAAACGGCATCTTGGACTGGGGCACTGCGGGGCTCTGAAGCTGATGGGCCGCCAAAGCGTTGCACTGTCAAAGCTCCGGGCTGGGAAATGCTGGGTGGGGGGTGGGAAATGCTGGGTGGGGGGTGGGAGATGGTTGGCTGGGGGGGGAGGGGGTGGGAATTCTTGGGGTGGCCAATATTAGGGTGGGGGATGGCTGGCGGGTGGGAATTTGGGGTGGGGAATTGTTGGGCCGGGGGACTGGTTGGAGGGTGGGAGTTTGGGGTGGGCAATGAAATGGCTGTACTCTGCTACTGTTGGGGTGGGAATCTGGGGGGTGGGAAACCGTTGGGGAGACAAATGTCTGCGGTGGGAGATGGCTGGCATCAAAAATGACTGGACTCTGTAACTGCTGGCCCTGGGGATGTGGGGAGGGGGAGGGAACTTGGTGGGGTGGCAATTCTGGGGGAGAAATTGTACTCTGATAATGTTACACTCTCAAAGTGTTGGAATTTGGAGGAAGGAATTCCTGGGGTGGGAATCTGGGGGGCTGTTGTAATACCAGAAGAATTTTACAGAGCAGCAGCCGTGGATCAAGAGAAGGACTTCACAGAGCAGCAGCTGTGGAGCAGGATCAACAGCACGAGAACATGGATAATTCCTAATAATTCTAGTTCCTGAGACAATAGTTGGCTAACCTGAACGCAAAAGGCCAGCGCGCTAGGACTAACAGCCACACAGCAACATGGTTAAATTGAGCTGCGTCCATTGACTGCCCAAAAAGCCATACTTTTATAGCAGACAGACGAAGGCGTTTAAAAATCACACACACTCATTGGAGGAAAGCTACCGCAATAACAACCCTAAAACCCCCCTTCAAAGCCGCGAGCCATTCATTCTTTTCCTAGAGGTGTCCTTGGTCCTCGTGCTGTTGATCCTGCTCCACAGCTGCTGCTCTGTGAAGTCCTTCTCTTGATCCACGGCTGCTGCTCTGTACAATTCTTCCGGTATTACAACAGGGGGCTGGGAGGTTTTTGGCAGAGGGAGGGAACTATTGGCGGGAGGGAGCGGGGGGGGAGGGGGCGAGAAACTGATTGGGGGTGGGAGTTTTAGGGGGTGGGATCAGAAAGAATTGTTAGGGTGGGAAATGGTTGGGAATATTGTCATTTATTTACTGTTTGGTACGTTAAATGATTAAATGTCTTGCGTTCACCTTTGCTATACCTCTGCCTGCGGCCGTTCATTCAGTTAGAAAGCCCACCTCCCCGCGCCCCCTTCAGGGCCCACCTTCAGGGCAAACTGGGCAGCAGAAAGGGCAGTGTCCCAGATCTGCCACCACCATCGGACACAGCCCTCCCCTCCAGGATCCCCTCCCCTGTAGTGGAGGAGGCTCGCTGCGATCCCAGACACAGCCATCAGTCGCCAGGTGCAGAGAGGACTGAGCCAGGCTGCACCCTACAGTACCCAGCAGCAGGATCAGAGTCTGAGGCCTGCCTAGGTCGTGTGGCTGCGCTGCAGGCTGAGGGATGGAGAAAGCCCCATCTTGAGATTTTTTCCGTTCCTGAGGGTTCCCCCCTCCATCTTGCTCTGCTCCAGCCCCAGCCGCAGGCCGGCGTCCCCGACAGGTTGCTGTGGTTGCAGAGCTGGACTTGGCCCTTGACCTGTGCCCATGTCCCCACCATCCACCTTGCCTTCTCACCCCTCTCTATCCAGTTCACGCCCCATCTATCTCACCTCCATGTCCCACCTACGTCCTCTCTACGTCCTCTTCCTAGTCTTCTCCATATCCCCTCCAGCTTCTTTCCGAGTACAATCTGTGTCCCCCCCTTCTACGTCCCCCCCATAAGCCCTCTGGGTCCCGTCTGTCTCTGCACACTAGGAATGCCATACATGGCTGCAGAGCTGCAGCACTTACAGCGTCGATGACTGCTGAGATGACCGACCTCCCTGCAGCCTCACTGCCAGGAACAGAACTGCTTGGAGCATGGCAGCCCCCCAGAAACAAACCAAACCAAACCAAACCACACCAAACCAAACCAAACCAAACCAAACCAAACCAAGCCAAACCAAGCCAAACCAAGAGCTTTAGCATCCAGCAGGCAGAGTGAGGGAAGGAGAACACGGCCCATGTCACAACCCACTGCTCCATACAGCTCCACACAGAACCAGAAAGCAGAGCAGGAAAGTGGAGAGAGCTGGCCTAACTCTTGCAGGATTGTAGCCAATAGCCCAGAGAAGAGGAGGAAGCAAGGCAGAAGGCAAGGTTATGTCTGTGTGTCTGTCTGAAGGAAACTGAGCTGCAGACGTTCAGAGCGCTGCTCAGTGCAGCCATGGCACAGACAGCTGCACAGAACAGGGCTCCAGGAGCACTGACAGCTGCTGAGGCACTGCTGGGAAGGAAGGGGGAGCTGCCATTCATCCCTATGGAGAAAGTGCCAACGGAGAACCAGGAACGCCCAGCACAGATCCACCTGGAGCAGCAAAACCAGCAGAGCTCCCCGAGAGAGAAATGCTTCCTCGGCAGCTCCTGCCTGTGCTGCACTGCCGCACCCAGACATGGGCCCTGCTCTCCCTTCTCAAGCCGTGGGCTGGGAGCTGCGTCCTTCCCAGGCAGCACAGCAACTGCTCAGCACACTGCAGACCGCTCCCCCAAACCATCCTCACAGTGCCTTACCTCCTGGCAGGCTCAGGGAAGGAGCAGCCGGCGACCTGAGCCCACAGGCCCAGCCCTGCACAGCCCTGCACCCAGCACTGTCATGGCGGCGCCCGGAGCTGCCGCACAGCATCCTGGGAGTGGTAGTTCCTGCGGGGCCTGCAGCTCCCAGCAGGCCCTGCAGCTCCCAGCAGGCCCAGGCGAGGGCAGAGGGGAGCGGTGCTGTCAGCCCGGAGCTCGCCCAGAGAGCCCAATGTTCGCAGCACTTCACACCAGGCACTTTGGACTCGGCTCTTTCTGTCCAGAACGTCCCTGAGCTGCTCAGAAAGCACAACTGTGTCACCCTCGCTGCGCTGTGCAAAGGAGGCTGCCATTGCAGGCTCAGCTCTGACCTGGTCCAGCAATGCACTTCCTTGCAACTGGAGCACTGACACACTTGCTTCTTGCAAGTAGCAGTCGCCCACCGCTTTGCACACCTCTGTGCTCGTGCAAATGGGCACGACCCCAGTCTTGCACTCCCCGCCTGCACACACACACACACACACACACGTATCACCTCGTCCTTGCACGCCCTCCCACATGCATTCACAAATCTCTGCAGTGCATGGACACACTTGTGTAGCTGCACAAATTTGTTCACCCCTGCACACCTACATGTTTGCAACCCCCCCTTGCTCACAACTCCATGCACGCTCATGCATGAAGACTTGCACAGCCTTGCTCTCAACCATGTGCATACACACAAGTGTGCAAGAACAAACAGTACACCTGCAAACACGTTTTTGCACACGTGAATGCACAATGCACACCCTGACATTCAACACCAGAAGAGAATTCAACACTCGAGAATGAAGAATGCACATCTGGCTTCAAGGAATGCAACTCTCCTATCTCCAGAGATCCCCACCCTCTCAGTGTGCCATCTCACCTGGACGTGAGTGTCCCTCACAGCCAGCCAGAAAAGCAAGCAGAGGCTGAGACCAAGGAATCCCTCCCTGATGTGCAGCTCTCTGACGGCTTCCCTTACACAGAGTGCTGGCCGCAGCCGTGTGCATTATCACATGCACTTGTGTGGGCAGTTGGTGTCTAGACATGAAGGAGACTTGTTAAGTGCTCAGCTGACATGCAGGGACAGACAGAAAATTTCAAGGGGGAGCTGGAGTATGTATAGAAAGGATGTACAGACCTACAGTTAAGGATGTGGATTTGCATCTGAGTCCGTGCCTGCAGATGATACAAGCGCTATGCATTGTCACCCAATGGAAATGATCAAACAGTTGCTTTGGTACAGACTGTCTGTAGGGCTCAGGAAGTGTGGCCTTCCAAGGTACTTCAGGTGCCCTAAAGAACAGAGGCAAGCAGTGATGATTCCTTTCTCTCTCGATTCTAATACTTGTAGGTAGAGCGCTTGAGAAAGACTTTGGAGGCTCTCCTCAGCCTCTTCCTTTCCTCATACCTTTACAAAAGCAGACTGCCATAAAACAAGAAGACTGGACACGCATTTTGGGTTTGGTTATTTTTTATTTTTTTTTAATAATTTTGTTGTTGCTGTTTTGGTGTTTTTGGTGTTTTTGATGTTTTTGGTGTTGTTTTTTTTTTTAATCCAGTCCAATGTAATACATTCTCAGTCATACAAGTGATGAATTTTTAAGGTCTCGCTGCTGTTGGACCACACTCCACTTGAACATCAAGTGGAGCAGGAGGTAGCCTTCATCCAGAAAGGTGGAATCTTGATTAGATGTTGCTGTCTTATGGAGAGGAATCTTGGCATCCCCCAGGCTGAGCCAACACACATGCACAGATTTCTAGATGGTGACCATAACTTTCTGCCACTGCTCCTTCTGCTTCATCATCAGTATCCAGCAGGAGATCACGAAGCAATGGAGGCACGGTGGTATCCAGGTCATCATCTGAAACTTTTTCCACCAGATTGGAAGGGACCAGTCCTCTTGTGCCGTCCGTCAGCTCTCCCAGAAACCAGCCATCCTCATCCATGTCTCCACAGATGTAAATGTATTGTCCAGCTGTCAGTGGAAGCTCATTTTCTGGGTCCTCATTAGGGCCATCAAAAGGATCGTAGCTGTGACGAGCTAAGAATCTTCGTATTAGTGGTGATGTTGGTCTGCAAGAATGCATGCTGCAGACTGCCATTGGCCACACTTTTGACTCCCCCTGCTTTTCCTGGGTGTTGGAGCATTCCTGTTCAGGATTTCTGTGCAGCCTCAGCTCTTTCCCATTCTCCTGGAGCTGCACGCATTTCTCATCCAGACGCTTGCCGAGCGCTCCAAGTTTGACCTCAGCCTGCTGGAGACTCTGCGGCTTCTGGCACACTTCTGGAGAGCATCCCTCTCTCAGCAGGTGGTTCTGGGCCTTCAGGGCCTGGCACTGCCTCTCCAGGTTGCTCAGAACTTGTAGGGGGCAGCTACACTGCTTCAGCAGCTTGCTGCTTGTGCTGACTGGGAACACCAGGTCTTCCTTGGCTGTCTCATTCTCCTTTTCCAAATTCTGTCCCTGCGGCTGGTTGACTTCCTCTGCTTTCTCTGTGGTCTCTTCAGATGTGGTAGAGGCCTCCTTGAGCTGACAGACTCTTTCCCACAGCTCCTGGGTACGGAGGCTGAGCGTACGCGTCTTGTCTTTGAGCCACTCCACCTCCTCCTGCATCTGCTGAGAGCTTCTGCTCCACAGCAGGCAGCTCTCTTCAAGGAGGCTGCACTGTCTCTGCAGCTCCTTCAGCTTCCTCAGCAGATGGACGTCCTGCTCCTGCAGCTCCCTGCGCTCAGGTGGGCAGGCCTCTTGTTGCTCTGCAGCCTGAACACCCACCTCTGCTACAGCCCGATGGCAGGCCCTGGCCCCGTTGCAGGAGGCGGGTGGCTGCCCCTCCCCGTGCTCCAGGATGTACTGCAGGAAGTGTCTTCTCTGCTCCTGCAGCTCAAGTTGGAGGCGCAGGGTATGGGCTGCCTGCTCTCCGCGGGACTTCCAGCAGAGCTGCCACTGGACTTCCAGCTGCATTCTGCAGTCCACTCTGCTTCTGCCACTCATCAGCAGCGCCTCCACCAGTTGCCGCTGCAGATGCCATGCCTGGAAGATGGTGTCATTGCGGCGCTTCTGCATCAGCTCCTGCATCTGGCGCAGTTGGGCCTCCTTCTCCTGCAGCAGTTGGCGGATCTCTGCTTTCCACTGCCTCAGGCTCTGCTCCCGCTGGCGCTGCAGCTTTGACACCCGTTCTTGCTCCCACTTGGAGAGCAGTCGGTCGGACAGCAGCTGTCGCTCCCGCTCTGCCGCCTCCTGCCGCTCACGTCTCTCGCTGGCCCAGCGGCACTGCAGCTTCTGGGAGCAGAGCTGCTCGCCCTCCAGCTGGGCCTGCAGTGCCTCCAGCTCCTTCCTGCTCTCCTCCCGCCATACAGGGCAGGCAGGGGGCTGTGCTGGGCCCCAGCGAGGAGAGGGCTGGCTGCCCAGGAGCCCCGGGTCTTCCTTGGCCGTCTCATTCTCCTTTTCCAAATTCTGTCCCTGCGGCTGGTTGACTTCCTCTGCTTTCTCTGTGTCCTCTTCAGATGTGGTAGAGGCCTCCTTGAGCTGATGGACTCTTTCCCACAGCTCCTGGGTACGGAGGCTGAGCGTACGCGTCTTGTCCTTGAGCCACTCCACCTCCTCCTGCATCTGCTGAGAGCTTCTGCTCCACAGCAGGCAGCTCTCTTCAAGGAGGCTGCACTGTCTCTGCAGCTCCTTCAGCTTCCTCAGCAGATGGACGTCCTGCTCCTGCAGCTCCCTGCGCTCAGGTGGGCAGGCCTCTTGTTGATCTGCAGCCTGAACACCCACCTCTGCTACAGCCCGATGGCAGGCCCTGGCCCCGTTGCAGGAGGCGGGTGGCTGCCCCTCCCCGTGCTCCAGGATGTACTGCAGGAAGTGTCTTCTCTGCTCCTGCAGCTCAAGTTGGAGGCGCAGGGTATGGGCTGCCTGCTCTCCGCGGGACTTCCAGCAGAGCTGCCGCTGGACTTCCAGCTGCATTCTGCGGTCCACTCTGCTGCTGCCGCTCTTCAGCAGCACCTCTGTCAGCTGCCGCTGCAGATGCCATGCCTGGCGGATGGTGTCATTGCGACGCTTCTGCATCAGCTCCTGCATCTGGCGCAGTTGGGCCTCCTTCTCCTGCAGCAGTTGGCGGATCTCTGCTTTCCACTGCCTCAGGCTCTGCTCCCGCTGGCGCTGCAGCTTTGACACCCGTTCCTGCTCCCACTTGGAGAGCAGTCGGTCGGACAGCAGCTGCCGCTCCCGCTCTGCCGCCTCCTGCCGCTCACGTCTCTCGCTGGCCCAGCGGCGTTGCAGGTCCTGGGAGCGGAGCTGCTCGCCCTCCAGCTGGGCCTGCAGTGCCTCCAGCTCCTGCCTGTTCTCCTCCCGCCGCGCAGGACAGGCGGGGGGCTGTGCTGGGCCCCGGCGAGGAGAGGGCCGGCTGCCCAGGAGCCCCAGGTCTTCCTTGGCTGTCTCTGGCACCTAGAACCAGAAAATCATAGAATAACAGAATGGTTTGTGTAGGAAGGGGCCTCCAAGACTCTCCCGTTCCAAGCCCTTGCCATGGGCAGGGACAGCTTCCACTAGGTCCGGATGCCCAAAGGTGCCTCCAGCTTGGCCTGGAGCACTGCCAGGGGTATGGCAACCACAGCCTCTCTGGGCAGCCTGTGCCAGCGCCTCTGCACCCTCACGGTGCCCCATCTTTCTTCCTTATATCTCATCCAGATCTCCCCTCTTCTACTTTCAGGGTGTTGTCCTTTGTTGTATCACCACCCTCCCTTACAACCAGTTCCTCTCCAGCTTTCTCCTTCAGGCACTGGAGGGCTGCTCTTTGGTGTCGCCAGAAATTCCCCTCCCCAGGCTGAACAATCCCTATTCTCTCAGTGTGTTATCTCACCTGGACGTGAGTGTTCTTCACAGCCGGTCGACTGGAGCCCTGCTCTGCACGGTGGCGGCACAGAGCTCCTTCTCTGTCCTGGGAGCAGGATGTTCCATGGCTTTCTGTGTGAGGGGACTTGCCCTCCCAGCTCCCCACGATGTACTGGTTGAAGAGCCTCCTCTCCAGCTCCAGCTGATGCTGGAGGTGGCGGATGCAGGCAGGCTGCTCACCATCCGTCTCCCAGCGCAGCTTGCTGAGGACGTCCTGCAGCTGGGCAGGGGCCTCCCTGCTGCACCTGGCAGGGTTCCTCAGCACCTTGGCCAGCTGCTGCTGCAGCTCCCGAGCCCGGCGCAGGGCCGCATCGCACTCACGCTGCAGCAGCTCCTTTGTTGCCTGCAGCTCGGCCTCCTTCCAGCGCAGCAGCTGCCGGGTCACCGTCGCCCGCTGCCGCTGCTCCCACTCCTTCAGCCGCTGCTCTTCCTGGGCCTGCTGCTTCTCCCAGGCACAACGCAGCTGGTCGACCAGCAGCTGCCGCTCCCGCTCTGCCGCCTCCTGCAGCTCACATCTCTCAGCAGCCCAGCGGCGCTGCAGCTCCTGGCAGTGGAGCCGCTCGCCCTCCAGCTGGGCCTTCAGCACCTCCAGCTCCCAGCTGTTCTCCCGCTGCGCAGCGCAGGCCGGGGGCTGTGCCGGGCCCCGGCGGGGAGAGGGCCGGCCGTACTTGGCTTGTCCCCGTCCCGCGCTGTCTCGCAGCATGGCCACGGGGATCTGAAAAGACCCTTGGCCTCCAAAAGCTGTGGCCAAAGGCCACCGACAGTCGCTCTCCTTTGTGGGGTCTGCAAGGACAGCTGCCCCTGACCCCGTAGCGCCCACTGCCTCTCGTCCCTGTCGCAAGGGTGTGCAGACAGTGAATGCCGTGGGGGTGCTGTGCCAGTGGCCTTCTGTGCTGTGTGCTGGCCCAGCTCATAATGGAGGGTGGGGCAGTGGCCTTCAGTGCTATTGGACAGTGCGACCCTGTGCCCCCAGCACATAATGGAGGGCGGGGCAGTGGCCTTCTGCGCTGTGGGGCAGTGCGGCCTTCTGGCCCAGCACCAAATGGAGGCTGGGGCACAGTGGCTTTAAGCGGTGTTGGGCGGAACCGCCTCCTACAGTGCTGGGCTGTACGGACCACCTTTCGTGGCGCTGGGATGCGTGGACTTCTCTGGCACTGGAGAAGAACAGCAGCGGGTCGTCCAGTTCACTGTGGTTTCCATTTAGATGGCAATAAAGGAAACATCTCACCATACCTACGAGCTAGTTAAGTTAAAAGAACCTGGTTGCCGGTGTACCCTGCTCGAGGAGCTGCTGGAGCAGACGGCCAGGCTGCTGCAAGATATCAGCAACCCGAGGAGCTCTTGGGGATCTCTGAGGGAGACAGACAGGAGGAGGTGTGAGCCTACTTCCTCCGCAGACACGCAGCCTCATCCTGAGTCCATGCGAGTGGGAGTAGCCAATCCAGCTGCTCACCTGCAGGTCAGAGATCTAGACAGCCCGAGAGGGGAAAGGGGCTGGAGCCTCGTCTCTACTCTAAGCAGAAGGAAGCGTCTGCTCCCAAGCCCCCATGGTGCTGCCAACCCCTGCAGTGTCCCCTGCAGCGTCCCTGAGTGAGAGATTTGAGGTGTGAGAGGCAGACTGTGTTTTTGCAGTGGAAATAGCCAGTATTTCTGTTTGTAGCTTAAGTTGCTTTTCACAGAGAAAGCTTCCAAACAGAGTAAACTTGAGACTAGGGCATTCTGACCATAGTAAAATAAGCACAGGCGTCAGGTGAGGTAATTATGTAGGGTAGGGGAGAGTCCGGTACAGGACAGAACTAGTGCAGGCTGTTGAAAACATTGCCCTCCTCTCGATGTAAGAAGCACAGAACATGCCCAAAGACAATGGGTTGCTAACAGACATTGTGTGGAAGTGTAACGTAGCTGTGGAAGTGTAACGCAGTAAGAGCTTCGGTAGACTGTGAGCCTGAGATGCTCGACCAGTGGGTGCCAGGAGAGGCTCTACCTGCGCCAGACCCAGGGTATATAACAGAATGGGTTTCACCGACAAGTTGTGCAATGGTCAGCAGTGGGCGCACACACTACTGCAGTGCTGAATAAACAGCTCTTCACAGAGAGCTGTTATATAATAAACAATGCTGAATAAACAGTTCTTCTTTCCTGACTGGAAATTCTTGAGTGTGTTCCTCACAGAGGCTCTTGCACAGGAGAGGGATGAAGGTCTGCAAAGTGGTCCAAACTCATGCCTTGAGAAGCACACTGAGAATACAGGGAGTAACAAGCACAGGGAGCGAGGCCGGTCAGGGCACTGCCTCAATACCAGTGCCACCAAAAAAGGGCGGAGAGTCTTAGTAACTGGGGACTCCTTGCTGGGGGGCACTGAGGCTCCCATTTGCCACCCAGATAATCTCTCCAGTGAGGCGTGCTCTCTTCCAGGGGCACATGTTAGAGACAGTGGGAAGGCTCTACCATGGCTCATTAAACCGGAAGACTGCTATCCTTCTGTTGTCATTCAGGCTGGGTCCCAGGATGCTGCAATGAGGAAACTAAAGAATGTTCAACAGGACTTTGCATCCCTTGGAAAGATGCTGAAGGGATCAGGGGCGCAGGTAGCATTCTCCTCTGTCCTTCCAGTGGACGGCTGGGACCCAGGAAGATGGAGGAGAACATGCTGACTGAGGGGGTGGTGACTTGATCAAGGCTTTGGGTATTTGGATCTCGGGCAGGCCTTTGAGAAACTGGGTATGTGGGCTCCTGACGAACTCAACTGAGCGAGTGGGGCAGAAGTGTGCTGGGGAACAAGCTCTCTGGATTGACTACCAGGGCTTTAAACTGGGTCCGAGGGGGGAAGGGAGGGGAGTTAGATGTGACAGGGTTACCGGTATGAGGATTACAGATGTGAGGATTACAGGTATGTAGTGAGGATTACAGGTATGTAGTGAAGCTGTGCAGGGAGAAGATTAGGGAAGCCAAAGAGCAGCTAGAACTGAGCTTGGCTGCTAAGGTAAAGGAGAACAGTAACTATTTTTATAAACACATCAACAGCAAGAGGAAGGCTAGGGAAAATCCCCACCCCTTGTTGGATGCTGAGGGCAACTGAGTCACCAAGGATTGGGATGAGGCTGAGCTACTTAATACTTTCTTTGCTTCAGTCTTTAATAGTAAAACTTGTTGCTCCCTGGGAACACAGGCCCCTGCACTGGTAGATGGGGGGGAACAGAATAAGCCCTGCATGATCCACTGTGAGATAGTTTTGGACCTGTTTCAAAAGCTGGATGTTTACAAGTCCATGGGGCCGGATGGATTGCACCCTAGAGTTTGCTCCTAGAGGAAGTTGGCGGATGTGGTCGCCAAACCACTCTCCATCATTTTTTGGCAGTCTTGGCTGACTGGGGATGTCCCGGTGGATTGGAGGCTGGCAAATGTGATGCCCATCTTCAAAAAGGGTCAGAAAGATGATCTTGGCAGCTACAGGCCCATTAGTCTCATCTCGGTGTCCGGGAAGGTTATGGAAAGGATAATCTCAGGAACCATCAGGGACCAATTAAAGGTCAGGCCTAGTTAGCATGGGTTTCGGAATGGTAGATCCTGCCTGACTAACCTGATTTCATTCTATGACAAGGTGACCTGCTTGGTGGATGAAGGGAAGGCTGTCGATGTGGTCTACCTACACTTCAGTAAGGCCTTTGACACTGTCCCCATAACATTCTTGCAGAGAAGCTGGCTGCCCGTGGTTTGGATGGGCGCACACTCTGCTGGGTGAAGCACTGGCTGGATGGCCGGGCCCAGAGAGTTGTGGTCAAATGGGGTAGAATCCAGTTGGCGGTCGGTCACGAGCGGCATCTCCCAGGGCTCAGTGCTTGGGACCTCTTTTGTTTAACATCTTCATTGATGATCTTGATGGGGGGATTGAGAGCTCCCTCAGTAAGTTTGCAGACGACACCAAGTTGAGAGGGAGTGTTGATCTGCCTGAGGGGAGATGGGCACTACAGAGGGACCTGGATAGACTCGATCGATGGGCCAAGGTTAACGGAATGAGTTTCAATGGGACCAAGTGTTGGGTCCTGCATTTTGGTCACAGCAACCCCAGGCAACCCTACAGGCTTGGGGAGGTGTGGCTGGAAAGCTGCCTGATGGAAAGGGACCTTGGTGTGCTGATGGACAGTCAGCTGTATATGAGCCAGCAGTGTGCCCAGGTGGCCAAGAGGGCCAATGGCATCCTGGCTTGTATCAGGAATGGTGTGGTGAGCAGGACTAGGGAAGTCATCCTGCCCCTGTACTCGGCATTGGTGAGGCCTCACCTTGAGTACTGTGTTCACTTTTGGGCACCTCAGTACAAAAAAGACATGGAGGTGCTGGAGCAGGTTCGGAGAAGGACAGCAAGGCTCATTAAGGGCTTGGAGAATCAGCCCTACGAGGAGAGGCTGAGGAAGCTGGGGCTGTTTAGTCTGGGGAAAAGGAGGCTGAGAGGAGACCTTATCACTCTCTTGCAGTATCTGAAGGTGCTTACAGTGAGAGCAGGACAAGTCTCTTCACACTGGTGACAAGTGACAGGATGAGAGGAAATGGCCTCAAGTTGCTCCAGGGCAAGTTCAGGTTGGACATTAGGAAACACTTCTTTACAGAAAGGGTAGTTAAACACTGGAATGGGCTCCCAGGGAGGTGGTTGAGTCACCATCACTGGATGTGTTTAAGAGCCTTCTGGATGTGGTGTTCCAAGATATGATTTAGCAGAGGGTTGTTAGAGTTAGGGTACTATGGTTAGGCTGTGGTTGGACTTGATGATTGTTGGGGTACTGAGTTGTCTTAGCAAGGATTTATGAGTGCATACAGTAGTTCTGAGTAGATGGAGTGTTCTAGAATAGCTATTTAGGCCTGTAGGTTAAGAGTTAGTGGGCGGGGGGTTTAGGTAGGTGTGTGTACAGGCTCTCTCGCGTGCATCGGGTTTTGTGCAGCGGGTGTATGCGTCTGCGCGGGATTTAGGATGGTATATAAGGAATGTGACGCAGCAATAAATTGAGAGAAGACATCATGGCATCCATGTTTGTGTCTCTCCCCCGGACAGTCGAGGTCCTGGGATAAGTCGGGTTAATTGGCGAATACGTCAATGATCTTCGAGGTCTTTTCCAACCAGGGTAATTCTATGATTCCATGAAGCTTGGAAACTTCTGATGTGATAACCCATATCCAAGAACTTGTCCTGTGCAGGGTCTCACAGAAAATGAGGTAGACGGGACCTGACAACCAACGTGCAAACCAGCTGCTGCTGTTGGCCTCTCAGAGGCACTGACAGATGTGAGCCTGAAAGCACAGACCCCAGCCAGAAGCCCGGGGATGGCCCGTCAGCTGTTGCAGGCTGAAGGCACCGCACAGTTTGATGAACAGCTGTGTGCTTCCTGCTGGACTGTGGGTTTCTGAGAACATCCGACCCCATCAGCTCCAAAAGAAGGAGAACAGACAGAGTCACTGCATGTCCTTTGTTCTGTTAAGGATCACAGAGAGCCTGGTTCATTTTATAGAGTATGTCTGGGCTAATCTACAAAGGAACAAGCTGAACAGGAACTGACTTGAGTAACGATGTTTTGGTGAAAAACAATAGAG
This sequence comes from Excalfactoria chinensis, assembly GCF_039878825.1. NCBI lineage: Eukaryota > Metazoa > Chordata > Aves > Galliformes > Phasianidae > Excalfactoria > Excalfactoria chinensis. The sequence goes on from NW_027315697.1 coordinate 25,537, forward strand.
TATTTTAAAAAATGTATAAGAATAAATTACAAATACAAAATGGCACAAAAACAAACAAAAGAACAAACAAAAACAGTAAAATACAGCTCGATTTAGTAAAAAGCTGCATTAAATATCATGAATTCAAAAAGATGTGCAGTACACTGCTTTTGAAACACATCTAGTAATAACATTCCTCACCACATCCTTGACTTCGCTGTTCCTTATGCTGTAGATGAGGGGGTTCAGTGCTGGAGGCACCACTGAGTACATAAGTGCCACCATCAGGTCCATGGATGGAGAGGAGACAGAGTGGGGATTCAGGTAGGCATACATGCCAGTACTGAGAAATAGGGAGACCACAGCCAGGTGAGGGAGGCACGTGGAGAAGGCTTTGTGCCGTCCATGCTCAGAGGGCATCCTCAGCACGGCAAGGAAGATCTGCACATAGGACACAACTATGAATACAAAGCACCCAAAGAATAAACTGACACTAAAAGTAAGGAACACAACTTCCCTGAGATTTGATTCTTTGCAGGAGAGATTGAGGATCTGGGGGACTTCACAGAAAAACTGGTTGACAACATTGCCTTGGCAGAGAGGCAGTGAAAATGTACTGGCAGTGTGCAGCACGGAAAGGAGAACCCCAGTGCCCCAGGCAGCTGCTGCCATGGTGGCACAAGCTCTGCTGTCCATCAAGGTCCCGTAGTGCAGGGGCTTGCAGATGGCAACGTAGCGGTCATAGGACATGATGGTGAGAAGGGAATACTCTGCTGAGATGAAGAAGGAAAAGCAAAAGAGCTGTGCAGCACATCCTGCGTAGGAGATGGCCCTGGTGTCCCAGAGGGCGTTGGCCATGGCTTTGGGGAGAGTGGTGGAGATGCAGCCCAGGTCGAGGAGGGCCAGGTTGAGCAGGAAGAAGTACATGGGGGTGTGCAGGCGGCGGTCGCAGGCTACGGCTGTGCTGATGAGGCCATTGCCCAGGAGGGCAGCCAGGTAGATGCCCAGCAAGAGCCAGAAGTGCAGGAGCTGCAGCTGCCGCGTGTCTGCCAACGGCAGCAGGAGGAACTCGCTGATGGAGCTGCTGTTGGGCATCTGCTGTTCCTGGGCTTGGAGTCCTGCTCAGAGTGCAGAAGATAATGACAAGTCCAGATCATACTCAGAGACATTCCTCCTGCTATACTATAAATTTTTCTTTTCTCTTTGGAAAAGTGATCATTTAACTCCAGAACTTGTATTTATTTTCATGAGCTTCACCATCCCTTAAGGAGTAGTAGATTAGGAGGATCTTACTTTCTTCTCTTTTCCTAATTGTATCCCAGCCTCCTGGATATTTTCCTCTTTATTGCAGCTATTCTTTCTGACCCCAGCCCCAGCATCTGTGCATTTCAGTTTGTGTTAGAGAAATCTGCCGGTTTGCAGGACAAATCAACTATTAATGTCTGCAGAAAACAACAATAAGTTAAACTGATATTTTCCTTTTAGAAAGGAGAGGCTGAAAGCACAGCCCGTGTTTTCACCTTGTTCTCTTACTGTTCAGGGAACAACCAATGGATTGACAAAATATTTGTGTGTTTCAGAGCTGTGTTTAAATTAGACATCCTCTTTTTGATTTCAGACCCCAATCCTTTCTGCCTTCCCTCCCACCAGGAAATGGAAATACCCTGACTTGGCTCTTCTCTTGACAGAGGACCAAGGAAATATTCTGTTGTGCCGTAGAGCTGTGATCCACCACCCCAGCCAACAGCTGTGGCAGCACAAGCCCTGCCATGGGGCTCCTTCCCCCCATGCGTCTCCCCGCAGCGCCCTGGCAGCTCCCCGGGCAGGCTGAGTGCTGAGCCTGGCAGGCGGCAGAGTCCCATAGCCGGCACACAGCCCCTGGGGCACAGCAGGGACCCTGCTCTGCAGGACAGCCCTGGGCACCCACCTGCAGCCCCGGCTGCACAGCCTGCAGCCGTGCTGGGACACGCAGCACTCAGGGCTGAGCTCTGATGCTGCAGCACAGGAAACTTCAGCTGGTTCAAGGTTTTTCCATGGTAAAGAAACATGCAGTGCCTGCCACCAAATCTGCCATGGCATTTCCCAGATTAAGTTATCCCTCTATGAAAAGCAGCTGCATAGCTTGCAGTGAGACATACCGTGTCATTGTCTGTGAGCAATGCTCCTCCAGTGTGCTCAGAATCTGCTCACACCATCCATATCCTGCAAGCTCTCTCCTGTTTCTCTCCTCTCCTTCAGTCACCTGCAGGCTGTGCTGCTCACAAGAGCTGCTCCTGGGCACATCTGTCTCTCTGCAGCTCTGCCCACTTTTATGAGCTCCCTGTGTGCCAGAAGCCCAGCCCAGCTCAGCAGCAGAGGATGTCATCTTTATCCTTCCCACTCATCTCCCCTGAGATGTCCCTGGGTCCTCATGGCCAACAGCTCCTGAAAGACAACAGCATCATGACTGTGCTTTGAAATCTGATGAATTAAACACCAGATGTCCAGTGGACAGTGATTAAATCTAGATATATGGGGAGTCCTACTAGGTAGTGTTTGCTGAAACAGATACAGCACACAGACAAGGACGGGGAGGGTTGGACTTCTCCTGTGCAGGGCAGTGATCCAGCTGAGGTATTGCATGCGCCTCACCTGCAAAGCCTGGGCCAGAAATAGGATTCAGCTCCCCACGGACACACAGAAGCTGGGATTCTTCTGGTTCTGTTCTGATGTGCACAATGAATTGCCTGCATGTGAGCTCCTGCTCTGAGTTCTCGGTCCTTCAGCAGGAAGGCAGTTGCTCACACACAGGCACTGGGTGATGCCCAAGGTGCCTGGGCTGCTCCTGGATGTGTGTCAGTGCATGTAAACCGTGTGGGAAATCCCTGAGACAGACACCTCCTTCCTGAGCATCAGCTGAGGGACAGGGAGGCAATAGAGGTATTCTTGACCATCCTAAATAACAACAGACCCCAGCATTTAGGGCACCTCAAAGTGCATTTGTCTCCTGTCTCCATGGAGCATGCAGAGTTACTCAGCTGACTAAATGGGTGAGCTCACAAAAAAGGAGCCAGATCTTTCTCTGTTCTCCATCCGGAGCTCCAGGCAATACAAAGCTAACATACGTCTTTATTCTTCATCAGAAAAAAACCTCGGTTTTCCATGGACTCTCAGCTGAATGGCATCAGAAGCAGCCTAGTGTTATGTCTCTTCTTTTTCATCACACTCATATGCAGCTGCTAATGAAGCATAGGGCCTTCAGGAAAGACATGCCCGTGGTGTGTCCGTGTTGCTACATCAACTCCAAGACCCATAATGGGTCTAATGCTTCTGTGCCACCTTCTGCACACTAATGCCATAGATGAGTTCTAGCTGTGGATGTCCCTGTTCATTGCAGGCAAGTAGGACTAGATGACTTTTAAAGGTCCCTTCCAACTCTAAGGATTCTATGACTATGATTCTAAGTTTAATTAGTGAAAAGTGCCAGCAGTACTATTTAAATTTTAAAAATTATGTTTCTACTAATGTATATGGATTATCCAGTCTATCTGAAGTAGCCAGCCAAGAAAAAAATCTCCCCAGACTTAAAGCCAGGAACCTGCTCTGGCAGGGGGGTTGGACTCGATGATCTCTAGAGGTCCCTTCCAACACCTACAATTCTGTGATTCTGTGATTCTGTGATGAGCTATCCAGTCAGGCTATGTCCAGTGATGCTTTCCAATTCGGATGTTTACTTCTGTGGTTTTTGCAGGAATGCAAGCACCAACACACAGTAAGCTAGAAATCTTGGTAGAGCTGCAGGCCTGAGCTCCTGTTTGGACCACAGGGACACAGTTTAACAGCTTCCACAGCTGCTGTGTAGCACAAGGGGGATACAGACTCTTTAGGATGGATGGGCGATGAGACAAGGAAGGACGACTACCCTCTGTGAGAGTGCACTGAGCTCTGCCTGA